>NC_136976.1:15485178-15532678 GCF_032717465.1 Coenobita brevimanus
TATACTGGTGCACCAGACACCAGGGCAATGGCTGCTAAGTATGTCACTGTATAAGAAAGCACACTAACCAGTACCAGACAACAAGCTACGTTCTGCACATTTCCACATCTATCGTGCCCAGGTGTTAGAACAGGTTTTGATGAGAGGGTACGTGTAAATATTCACCCCCCCCCCCCGCTCCTTCATTTCTATCTCCATTTGGTAGTCTCATTTCCTTTTTCTTCCCCGATTCCTTCATATTTCCCTATTTCTTCTTCTTTTTCTCCCCCCTTCCTTTGCCTCTCCTCCTCCTCTTCTTCTTCCTTCTTCCCTTTGTCTGTCTGTCTGTTTGTCTGCCTGTCTATCAGTCAGTCAGTCTGTCTGTCTGTCTGTCTGTCTCTCTGTCTCTCTCTCTCTCTCTCTCTCTTTCTCTCTCCCCTGCCTTAATATAGCCCCATGCAGCCCGTCCCTCATATCCTCGTTCTCATTTCCTCATGGCTTCAGGGCACGAGAGAGAGAGAGAGAGAGAGAGAGAGAGAGAGAGAGAGAGAGAGAGAGAGAAATAATTAGAGCAAAAGAGATAGGGCATAATCTTTTTCTTCCCCCCCCCTTTTTAAATTCTGGCAAACTTTATCAGTATATGTTATCAGAGGACGCTAAAGACGCCCTTTGTTTCGTTCTAATTAAAGTATTTCGAAGTTTTAGTTGCATATTTGCCTGCTGTGAAATTCTTTGCGATTAGCAGGTAGCATTCGAAGAGAGAGAGAGAGAGAGAGAGAGAGAGATGAGATAGTGTGATATGGTTATGGTGATATGTTGATGATATGGTGGTGATACAGTGTTATGGTGATGAGACATGATGGTGGTATAATGTGACAATACTTTGCTATGGGAATGTGATATGGTGATTTGGTGATAGTGATATGGTGGTAAGATGTGAAGTTTCGGTGATGGTGATATGGTGATTATGATTATAGTGACTGATAATATGATAATGGTGATATGACTGGGGATGATGATGGTGATGGGAATGGTGATGTGATGACCTAGTGATGATGCTGTGATGCTGGTGCTGATGGTGTTGTTTTTGATGAAATGGTGACTAATCATGGAGATATGATGGCGTTCTTGTGGCGGTGATGGTGATATGATCTGAAAATAATTTGACGGTGATGGTGATAGTGCTGGCATGGTGACTGTGACTGTGATGATGATTGCCACTGGGATAATCGGATGGTAATGGTAATGTTGAACATATTTAGTAATAGTGGCGGTATGTTGATGATATTGATGAGGAGTATGATGACTCTGATGATGGCGATGGTGGCAGTGATTTGATGATGACTGAATGATAGCAAAAATGAGAAGGTGAGAGAAAAGAAAAAGACGGGCATGGGAATAGAGATGTGGGGCAGCATAGAGTGATAAGGAGAAATTTATAAAATAGAGACTGAGGAAAATGAGACGGAAGAAAGATGAGGAGGAGGAAGACAGAAGGAAGACTACGGAGATGAAAGAAAGACAAGGATGATAAGAGTGTAAGCGAGAGGAGAAGGAAGAACAGTAAACGAAAAGTAGCAAAAGAGAAGGATTAGGAGGCAGGAGAAAGCACTGAAAAAAGAGAGGGAAGAAGGATGTGAAGTTGGAAGTGAAAAGAAAGTAGAAAAGGAAATAGATGTATGAGCGATGAAAAGTAGGAGGAAGAGGAGACTGAGGGACAAAGAGAAGGGAGAGAGACCAGGAAGCGAGGCTAGAAGGATGAAGAGAGATGGGGAGGGGGAAGAGAGATGAGGAAGAAAGTGTTAAATGAAAAAGTATGAGGAAGATCAGAAAGTGAGAAGCAGGGCATGAGAAAGTAGAAAAAGAGAAAATAGGTGGAGGAAGATACACAAAATGGAAGAACAGAGTGGAAGAAGGATGATGAAGGTAAAAAACTTAAACAAGGAACCAGGGAGAGGGGGACAGTGAAAGAGAGACAAGGAGGAAAAAGAAAAGAATAACAAAAAAGAAAGGTGAGAAAATCATCAAGGAAGAAAAGACTGGAAAAATAAATGAAAAACTGAAAGATAGGATGCGTGGGTCCTACATATGAGTAAGATATTTTTGGCTGCGAGTAATTTTAGCAGATGGTGGGCGTGGTGGGAGTGCCTTTGTGTGTGTTTATCCTTAATTTAGGTAAATGTTTAGGAGGTGTGTTTCCCTGGGGCGTGGTTTAATCAAGCTAAGTCTAGTCTAGGGAGAAATATGCAACGAGCGTGAAAATGACTGCTGGTGAAGATTATTTTTAGTATGTTAAAAAGGCAGATTGAAAAATATACATTCTTCAGAAATAGTAACACTTATATGGAAAACAATGATTTCTTTACTGCTAGCTGAAAAACAAAAGTAAATGTAATCATTAATAATACATATGGCGTCTTCACGTATTTTTTTTACTTAGTCATAATATTCTAATGCTGACATTGTTTTCCTCAGTGACGTAAAGGAGGATTAAATCTGTAGTATGTAAAACGCATCTCTGAGGAAGAGGAATGACGGAAAATCTTCGTAGCGACTTCAAAAATTGCCCAAGATTAGTGTGATGGTATTCTCAGTAACTCCAGCAAGAACCGGTGACGTTTTGGTGAAGGTAGGATACGGTACTATCCACAAAAGTTCTGTCTCTTCTTTTCCAATTCTGTCTCCATGGATTTGAAAAAAATAATTTTGGTGAACTGACAGCAATAGACTCTGATGCCAGCATGTGGCCACAGATGAATGTCAAGTGTCGTACGTCTTCAGTCGAGACTAATTTTTTTGCCTCCAAGGAAAGAAAGGTGGAGAAGCAACAAAACTGTTTTATTTTTTCTGCCGGTTTTAGTCAGTAAGCAACAAAACTGTTTTATTTTTTCTGCCGGTTTTAGTCAGTAAGCAACAAAACTGTTTTATTTTTTCTGCCGGTTTTAGTCAGTAAGCAACAAAACTGTTTTATTTTTTCTGCCGGTTTTAGTCAGTGAATAAAGTTCACCTATTGTTCTTCTACTTCTGCTTTACACTTTGGGCATGCCCTTTACATGCCCCCTGACGTACTCTTTCCAAGAGAATCATCAGTAAGTAATGAAAGATATTTACATTTTCACTTCATAAGATCTCACAATAAAATCGTCTTGAGTTAGCAAGAATAACACAGGAGTCAGAGGATTAAAAATTTCCAGTTTGTTGTAGGTATGCGTTATACTGATTGCCTTTTAAATTTTACTGTTCCTCTCACTGTTTTCGTTTCTTTTAACCCTCGCATAATCGTTACAGATCTAGCACTGTATTCCACCTAACGCCAGAAGACTGGGAAAACCAATATTGTTATCAATAACCCTCTCATTGCCTGGACAACTCTAGTGCTCAAGTTTAGCAACCGTTAGACGATTGTTTAGAGCTGAGAATGAGCCATAAAAGCCTGACAATGTTAACCTTTTCATTCTTTTGCTGGAAAGCATCGTTATTACAATAGCTTCTTTCCTTCTGGATATTGTTACAGGCAATTTTCCATTATACTCGTATTCCTTTCCTCTCTGCATCTTACTGCTTCACCCATTCAGTCCGAGTGTGATATTTGTTTTATACTTGCTATCTTCTGACATTTTATTTAGCGTAATATAAACTTTTTAAAGAGGAGAGGTTAGATATGGCTTTTATTAATCCTTTCATTGTGATTCCTCATTTCAGCTGAAAAATTCATCTGCAGATAGTAAGGATAAAATGAAAATTACATCGCCGAATGGACGAGGTTTACCACTTTAGTATGATGATGTTGTTCTGTAGCATTGTCATGTTATTACCTCACAATTTTAATTAGCACAATATAACCCTCTTGCGGTAAAAGGGTTGTGTACAAATTCTAGGCTTAACTTGATTAAATGGAAATATACGTCCTGTGGCTGATGAGGTTATCACTGAAGATGTTCATCTTTTTTTCTTGTCATTGTTGTCTCTCCATTATTTTCTATATAAAATTCGTTGATGGTTCTATGCATTCTCTTCTTTCCAAGGTTACCATTTCTTTCTTCTTTTTCACCTTTCCCCTTCTTAAGCCATAAACTCTCCAGTCCGTAAAATGTCTTAATGTATACCTTCTGCTGCCACACGATTACAGTACATTCTGTCTAGCAAAACATCGTAATAGTGAAGGAGGTCAATAAGGACTATATTGTATCAATTGTAATCCTTCCAGTTAGAAATCTCTACTCTGGCTGAATCAAACCATCTGAACGTAGCAAAAGAAACTTTAGCATAATTAAAGGGGTATCTGCTTCTTCTCAACTTTCATCTCTCTGCTTCCTCTTTCCATTTTACCTCTTTTCTTCCCTTTGCTTCCTCTCTTCTTTCTACATCCTCTTTTCATTTAGTTTCTTCTTTTCTATGTACCTCCTCTCTTAGTTCTGCTTCCTTTATTTTTTCTGTTTCCCTTACCTACTCGTAGCCGTCTGTAGGGATCCCTCTTCCTGTCTGATGGTTCTTCCTCGTTTTATGCAGAGCTCTCCTTTCCCTCTTGCACTGCAGTCCACACCTTCTTACTCCTACTCCACTTTTTCCAGTCCCTGTTCCACCTTTTCCTCCTCTACTGTAATACCCACCTATCGTTCCAGCCATTCCTCGTCTTCCTTCTCTTCTGTTTCATTCCTCTCACTTCTGTTCCACCTTTTCTCTACCAGCTTGATGAAGCTCTTCTTTTTCATCCACACCTCGCACTCCTGCTCCACTATCTCCGTTTCTTACTTCTTCTCATTTTACTAATGCACGCCACTCACTCATCCACCTTTTCCTTCTCCACTGAAATCATCACTTTATCCCTGCTCCACCTTTCCATGTCTTGTTATCCACACGTCCCACTGATACTCCAACTTTTCCTTCTTCACTGCCATGCACACTTTTCACTTTTTTACCTTTTCCTGTCTGATACTGCTTCATTTTCTCATTCACATCTCTCACTCCTAATCCATTGTTTCTTTTCCATTTCTTTTCTGACCGATGGCACTTTACCTTGATTTTTCCACTATTATCTACACTTCTTACTGTTGTTCCACCTCTTCGTCTTTGTGCCACACGTTGCTTCTTCCTCTTTACATCCACACCTGTTACTCTTGCTCCACTTTAATTTACACCTCTCACTCCTGCTCCACATTTTCCTCCTCGTCTTGCCCTGACGCTTTCCTGTAAGATCAGTCACCAGCCTAAATTCCCACCGTCATTACAAGCGAGCGATGTTTACTCTTTTAAGTTGGAAATGAGTGGTCTGACCCGGTCCAGCCCGACCTGACCGTTACGCTAAGCAGAATCTAATGACTTTACTCCTATGTGAAGCTGAGTTGAAATTCTTTCTGCATGTGATACATTCATTCAATAAGTTTTGTTGTCAACTAAAGACTCCCCTATAAAGCCGTAGGAGCCCTTCGGCTCTAATTGGTGAACGACTCAGTTACGAAATCAGATTTAAATGAAACAGAAGCATTCGGGAACCGAATGCTACCCGCCCGCCAGAATATGCTGTTGGCCAAATTGCAAGCTACTTATAAGCCAGATGTGTAGAAAATTCCCAAAACTCTGCGGAATTCAGTCACCACGTTTTACAAAAGGCCAATCCATATTAAAACTAGTTGACCTTTGGGAGCCATTTTGGCGACCTTCACTTTGACCCCGAGTACCCAGTTTTGAACTCGTCCAAGATTTTGGCCATATCTTGATACTCTGAAAGTTTTATGTTGATAGCTCAACCCGTTCATAGATATAATGGTAACACACACACACACACACACACACACACACACACACACACACACACACACACACACACACACACTTGACTTTTGGCGGCCATTTTGGTGACCTTGACCTTGACTCCGAGTGCCCATTATCGAACTCGTCCAAGATTTTGGCCATATCATGATACTCTTTCATGTTGATAGCTCAAGCCGTTCATGAGACATAATGGTAACAGACAGATAGACAGACAGACAGACTGACAGACACACAGACGCTGGAAAAAGCATTATAGCTCCGCCTTGCTAAGGGCGGGCGATAAAAAGATTTTCCGTTTTAATTCTGTGTTTTTTTTTGGCATCAGCTCAAGCAATTAAATATCGGAGATTCCGACTATAATTCTATATCAGAGGGAAAATGTGATAACATGGCACTCGCTCGCTCGTCATGCGCTCACAAAGCGCACTTTGCTGGTATACACTGCTCCAACGTACCCCTTAAATAACCCTCCCCTTCATCCGACTGCCTCTATCTGTTTCCTTAAGACCGACGATCCCTCTCTCTTGCCTAATTCGTCTCCACTAACACGGTCGTTTTGGTAGTTGCTTCCCGGTTCTCAAGGTTTATCTCTCTGATTTTGTCCTGTATGGTATTCCTGTCAGGGTAGTGGAATAACTCGACTTCATAAATATTTGTTCTCTAATGTATGGGGGAGGCCCTCGAGTTTTTTTCCTGCGTCCAAACATTACTTTTTTTTTTTCGCTTGATTACTGTCTTGCCTCTTTCTCTTGGATGTGTCTTCCATTAAAGCTTGCTATTTTCTCTTCTGAGTTTTTACTTGTTCATATTTTTTTTCGGATGTCTCACCACTTTCTTCCCTAATCCACCTCTCTCCTCCTTATTTATGTTATGTCGTTATTCACAGTATTGTCATTTCATATTCTTAAGCACGCTAGGTAACCTCTTAACCCCTGTTCCACGAAAACATTTAATTTCTTATTTATTATACTTTCCTGCCGACAGACGATTTGATCTCCGTAAGGGTTAACTAAGTCCTCCAGTCCGACACATATCCCCTTTGTTAAATGAAATTGTATGAAGATTACTGGAGTAAGAGTATATGTTCTTTATACCGAGGGGATTAGTACGGTAAAATGGCAACGGTGTCTGCCAAATCGACAGGGTCCGAGAATTGTAATGGGAAGAAAAAAATGATAAACCAAGTAACTGCACGTATGTGCGACTGCCTTTATATCAGACAAGATCACTGTGTCCTTGCTCTTCTAACTTATGGATCAGAAGGAGTATAACAAAGTATTAAGAACTTATACTTAGGACTGCTCATTGACGGATGGAAAGAGTAATGTATGGTGTTATGTAGACTGATGATATAAGGGAGTTTCCTCAGGTGGATAAGGGAATATATGAATGAACATGACTTAAAAACTAAGAAAAAATAATGGACGTGGGCAGGTTACGTCCTTCATAAAACAGACAACAGAAAAACAACGAGGGTATCTGAATGGCAGGGCAGAAATGGAGTGAATGAATGAAGCAGACAGTAAACATGGTAGAGAGATAGTATTCAATGATTTGCTGGGATTGAATGATGCAGGCAAATTGCGAATAGATCAGAGTGGGCATGATGAGAAACGTACACACTGAAGATGAGGATGGTGACATTATATACAATAACAACTAGTCCTTTTTAATTTGCTTTGATAAGAACAACTGAGTTGCCTCCCCATAAGTTCGTCATTTCGTCAGTCGCCCCGAGTGTAACTGGTTTTGACTGATTAGCTTACCCGAGGGGAAAGGCCTTAGCTGGAGGGTGTTATCTACACACGGTACAGCAGGCTGCTCGCGGGTAACCTGAGCTCCCCGGGCCCTAGAGTCTGGCTGCTGTCTTGTTCTCTGTGCTGCTCCTAGTGTCGCTGCTGTCTTTGGATGAGGCAAAGTTGGTCGAGCTGTCTTCCTCGAGACGGAAAAGTCAAAACAAGGAATGTTGTGGACGAAAGTCAAGCGAGGCCAGATTTGATCTGCTATCCTTGTCACATCGCACGTGCCCGAGAGGAAACGGACTCGGTGCGTTCGTGGTGCTGGAAGGCAGGTCGAACCTAAGACTGTCCTGACTTGCCCTCTGGGTTTGACCTTATATGTGGTCTCAGTGAATGAGCATTCTTTACGATCGCGTGGACGGGTCTTTCTTCATCGTGCATAATATAATCATAATGTACTTCGCATAACTATTTAAACCAGTAAGTCTGATGGCGTATGAATTTATTTTATTATTGCTACCACCGGACGATTTCATTTTGACAAGAGACTTTTTTTTGGCAATAAGGTAAATGAAGACCATGTTTCATCCTCTTATTTCGATAGTCTCCTAAACTGAACAAAATCCCTTAGCAGTAGCAGGATGGAAGTAATGCATATATATTCGGACTGAGGGTGTTTAGGGGTTTTGCTAAAGAATCAGAAGCGATCTAGTTTAATATTTTTCGGTGGGATAGGTACAAGATACTTTTTTTTTTTTTTTTTTTTTCAGATCTGGACTATCGCATCTCAGGTAAATTAACATGAAATTCTCATGTAATTTGCCCGTTTTTTCAGGCATATTTTCAGATAATCATTACAAGGTAGTTTTTGTCGCTGACGTCTCTGCAAAGTCATATTTTACCTGATTGAATGAATGAATATTTCTTTTTTTTTCTTCTGCAAATTTGCCCAGTGATATTTCATTCAATTAAATATATCGTGGTGCTCCGAACATGTTAACACCCTCTCACACATACACCACATTTCCAGGCCCTGTGTAAATTTATTCGTAAATTGGCGTCATTTGGAGTGGGGCATGGAGCGAGTTGCCACGTTTCGCACATACAGTCCTCGCACATTTGGTCTGTATTTTGCCGCGCCTCCCCTCTCGCACCCTTCACCATCTCATTACTGCTCCCCCTCGCCACGCAGTTTTAACTTCCTGTCTCTCCCCTTAATCTCTTCACTAGGTCCTTCTTTCTTTTTGTCCGTGCACATCTTTCCTTTCACTCTCACCTTACTCTCTTGCTTTCGGGCTAGTTCTGGTTCTGGGTCAAGTTTCTCTCTCTCTCTCTCTCTCTCTCTCTCTCTCTCTCTCTCTCTCTCTCTCTCTCTCTCTCTCTCTCTCAGTTTGAACGCAGCACTGTGTCTTTCTCTCTCTCTCTCTCTCTCTCTCTGAACGCGGCATAATTTCTTGCGGCACGAATAACTTCTCTTCAACTGAACTGAATCATATACTGGTAGATTAAGTAAAACAGATGTGTTAACTTCTTTTTCTTTTTTTTTCTTATCCTCTATCGTTAAACACTAAATTTCTTTCCCTCCTCATTCTCTCAGTTTAATTTTTTTTTTCTCACACACACTCTCCAAAGTAATCTCATTATTTTGTTCTTCTTCTCTGTCTTCTTTCCTACTTCCATTGTTTCACCAGAATTTTCCCAGAGATGAGCACTGTTATGTGTTTTTGTTGTGTGACTTTCTTTCCTAATTAACAAGACTCTTATTCTCTCTCTTGCTCTCTGAAGCTTTCTATTCAGCCTTGATATATTTTTAGCCATCATTAACTGGTCCTCTTCTCTGTCTGTCTGGCTGTCTCTGTCTGTCTGTCTGTCTGTCTGTCGTCTGTCTGTCTGTCTGTCGTCTGTCTGTCTGTCTGTCTGTCTGTCTTTCTCTCTCTCTCTCTCTCTCTGCTACCCTAGTGTGACGAGAGAGAGGATTTAAACGATTAAACAGGGTTAATTTTAGTGAGTCTCACAGCCCTACCATATCCTGCCTTATTATGAATATTATGTATATGAATGCGACAAGTATTATTTCAAAGCGAGAAAAAATTATAACTTAAGAAACTATCGGAAATACCGACACAATTATAATTACAGATTCTTAGTTAAGCCTTCGTTACAAGCGCCTATTTGAGAAGTATCGCAACAAAACTATAAAATATTTGTAAAATCGAGCTTGCACAAACCCGGCGGGGGAGTTCTAAAGTATATTAAAAACCAAATAAATCCCAAACAGGTCAGTAAATTGAATACTGAAACATACGAATCTTTGTAGGCCGAAAATTTCAGAGTAATAAAAGTAACTTATTTTCTTTGGGGCAGCATACAGACCGCCAAGTTACATAAAAAGATTCGATAAATTACTGTACCACGAAATCGATCATAGACCACAAGAACCCCGTTATTTTAGGGGACATAGATCGCCTTGAAGAAGAGGGTCCAGGCCAGAGAGGAAATTAAGATCCATTCCGATCGTTCGTCCCTTCTGGTCCTGTCCTACATCTTTCTCCAATTCTTTCCCTCGATCACTTCCCATCTGACGGTCTGTCTGTCTTAATCCGACCCAAATCCGTCTCCCCCCCCTCCCTCTCTCCTTCAGATAGCTTCAGCTTTGATGTTTTAGTTCATGGCTTTTGAATTTTAACTGTGGAGTAACTTATTTTCTTTTTATCTCTTGCTTTATAATCTGTTTCTGTCTTCCTCCCTCCGCCCTTCTCTGTCTCTGTCTCTGTCTCTGTCTCTGTCTCTGTCTCTCTCTCTCTCTCTCACACACACACACACACACACACACACACACACACACACACACACACACACACACACACACACACACACACACACACACACACACACACACACACACACACACACACACACACACACACACACACACACACACACCCCTTGGTTCAACTTTACTCCTTTATCTCAGTAATTGTGCTTCTCATTTACCCCTCCTTTTTTTTTTAGGACGGACTTTTCTCGTTAATCACAGTAATCTTATGCTTCTTGTACTCTTTCTTTGTCCTTAGACCCATTCCACTAGTTAATTTCAGGAGGAAGGCTAAGTTCTCATTAATTTTACGTAAAAAGGCAAGGATGTTGATATAGGTGCAAGAAATGACATAAAAATGTATAGTCTTGTTGATATTTTCAATGTTCAACGGATGTGAAAATGATCAAAACTGAACAATAAGATTAGATGAAAACAAGAGTAACGATGCCAAAGGTAACGTGAAATTAATAACATCAAAAACACTTAACTTTTCTTACAAATGAATTCACAGTAGCTACAGTGAACTAAATATTTATGTTTTTAGTCGTCTCGAAAGATATTTTCCCCTTACTAATATCATATTTGATAATTCAGAGATCTAACACAAGCTCTGATAATAGTACATGACTAATGATTTATAAAAAAACTCACCATGATACAAAAGAGTAGTTGGATACTGTACAGCTTTGTAAAAGCTTTTGTTGCGGGCATCCAGCAACAAAAGCTCCCCATATTTTCCTGCACTTCGCAGTGAGGAAGGTTTCTGGTCCGACTTTGGTAAGGCGCTGCCACCATATGAGGGCATCAGTTCCGTACACGGTGTATGTAATGTGCATTACTATGCCTGTAGGACGGTCCAACAGAAGCAGTTGCTTACCTGTGTTCGACCAGTCTACACCGGGACAGAGTAACAACAGCAATACATCAGTTTAGAGGTGGGATCACTAATGGATACAATAATACGCTAATTAGATGTTGAGAGTGGGTAAATTGAAAAGCAAGTGAAATCGATTGCTCAGCACCTAATTATATATAACCTTTGATACGACATCCCACAGCCGACACAAGCATAAAATTGTAGATTTACAAGGGTGGTAACGTCCCCACACCTACCTCCTCAATATAATATGCAACAAGGGTATTGCATGTCATCCACAGTAATGAAGAGGTGGTGACCATAAACCGAAATAATTAAAACGTAACACGGTGTAACTGCAGTGGACCGGTTATTACTTGTTAGCCAACTTCTGTCTCAGGGTACACATCTAGCCTACAAGAATAAAAGTAAGAATAACGAAGAAGAAGGTTGAAAGCTGACCCACTGCATCCACTTACATCATTTCATAATATTCTTGCTTGATTCAGAGGATTTTTTTTTTTGGCTTGAGTGATTTTTGAACTGGAGGGGTTAAACATATCCTATATTAAGTTCGCCACTACAATGGCACTCTCTTGAAGGGGAAAAGCATAGCCTTCTTTTACTTCTCGCTACTTGGATGTTTTCCTAACCTGAATAAAATCGTCTCATAGTAGGAAGAATATAGAAAACATGAAAAGGGGGGAAAGAGCAGCACCGGAACCTCGTGGTAATGGTCCATCTCCCTTCCTGGCAGGCCTGGATATCAATGAAGCACAGACACATGAGGAGCAGAGAGGATGTGATATTCTCTTTCTTACCTTCCTAATGTTTTACATGTCATAGAACGCATCTTCAGAATGGATCGGTGGCTGGCTTTAACTACTGGGAACTAGTTTTCAAAATCTTCAAGGTTTGTAGCTTTAGCCTTCATCCCTTCTTTCCTGTTGTATTAAAGGGGGTTAGTGAAGACCATATCTAGCCTCTCCGAATCGAAAGATACCTCAACGGCAGAAGAAATTCGTCCTTGGGATGAACAGATTAATACTAGTCGGTCAATTATTATTTCCACAATATATGTCATTCCTCTGGAATTTCTTACTTTGCTTCCTTTTTGCTTAAGTTCTATATTTGTGATTTTATTAACCCACTCGCCGTCTACAGTGGCGTTACTGTACATTACTGAGCTTACAAGACGACATTTCTCAGTTAAATAAAACTGTAGTAGTCATAGTTTTTAATCTTATTTTGATTAACCCTTGTGCCGCGGGATTTTCCTCACCGGAATAAATAATTTTGGATGTAGTCCAAATAAAGAATCCGAGTGGGTCCTTGACAGTGAAAAATGGATGAATATTAGTGCAGTGTAATCCTCCAAAATCCTTAGTTCCCATCAGCGTGCGATGTGACAGCTAGAAGGTATGCTAATTTCCATAACCCTCGCTCGTCTTTAAGGTGGATGGTTGCGTACTAACTATTTCCAAAGGAGTATTATTGCAAATTTGTTGTTAATAAAAACTCTGTCTCTTTTTGTATCTGTTTAGTACATGAAGACGTGCATATGTCCGTTATAATGTGAGGTATTTTGTTTCTGTCTTCATTATTCTTTCTATCACTGTCGCTATTCTCTCTAGAGATGTTGCACACACCCTCAACAGTTTCATTCCTTCATCGACTTCTTAATTTTTTCTTATCAGTCATAGCTAAAAACAGCCGCATCGTTCCTCCATTCTAAACCTCTTCCTCCTTCACTTATGTCCTCTTCCTTTTCCTCCTCGTCTTCCTCTTCCTTCTCCTCCTCCTGCTCCTCCTCCTCCTCCTCTATTATCCTTGCCTCCTCCTTACCCCTCTTTACCTTATTGCTCCTCCTTCTACCCCCCCTTATCTCCTGCTTGCTCCTCGTCCTCCGTTCTCCAGTTCCTTCTCCAGGCTCGGTCCCTCCTGTCATTCTCTTTGTCCCCCTTCTGACAAGGGTAATGGGACTATTTCCGGGAATCTGCGATTGTGAAAAGAAGGGCAGAAGTTCTATTGTCATTTGAAATTGAGCTTTTAAAGAAATTACACCGAGGGTTGGTTGAATTGTGGTCCAGCCTACGCATGCGTGGCTCCGTTGCAAATGGCTTTACTTTTTTTTTAGACTTTTCATATCAACGAAGAATGAGTGTAATTTTAACCTCTTGGATACGGTGATGGCTTTCCTTATTATGTATTTTATTTTTTTTATCACTGCACTATTCTCTCCAGATTTTGGAAGATTTCTTTGAGCAAAAGATAAAAATGTTATTCGTTTCTAACTCCTTCGCTACCAGACATCTATCCCAGGCTGAATAGTATTACCTGGTGGTAGCAAAAAACATAAAAAAAACATCCTACTGAAGAGGTTAAGATGTCGATGTACAGCCATAAGCAAAAGACCCCTGACAGACCTCTGCAAGCAATATTTCCTACCTTCTATATTCTTCATTCCACCCAATGGACAGACAGTACCGGGTATCCCTATTTTCATGCTCTTTTGTTGTGTTTCTTAATGACGTCGATGAACTTTTGCACATGGCTGTACTTGTGTATCTGTTTTGTAATGAATCTCTCGGGAGGTGTTCTCACAATCCTGTTTTTGGAGATATTTGTTGCGTATGCAGTTGGTTTCCTCTTTGTATGTATTTGTATATTTTCCTCCGCTACATAAGTTAAACGCTGGCTATATAATTACATGCTATTACTTTTTTTTTGCTTCCTAATAAAAATTCTCAGAGAGATATTTACGAAAGAATTTAGGCGAAATTTGATGGCATCTTACCGTGGAATAAATTTAATTATTCTGGTTCTGGTGTAGAATTAAACATCTTTCACCCCAAAGCTTTTCCAGTTTCTTCTCACACCTCCTAAGAAAAGAATAATAACATTTTTAACATTACAATCACAAACCTCCCATTGTGTGGACAGTATTACCTGTTACTATATATCATGCAGTCGTCTAATGCACCATCAGGAGCGTAGGACCTTCTTAGGCTACTTATTCCAGATATTAAAGGTAAAAAAAACTAGTCGCTCTTCCTTGAGTGGCATTATATGAGCAATGAACCCCACCCATCAACTGTATGTAAACCATTATGGGACGCATCTGGTTGGGGCGCCTTAACCCACTAGACCACAAAATATTCATCTGGTTGTATGGGTTATATGGCTACCATCCAGCATTATACAGTAAATTGCTTCCTGGACTGCTTCCTGGGCTACAAGAACATATTTGACTTGGCAGTGTACAGTAGTCACCAGAAGGTAGCACTACCTTACACGAAAGTGGATGGCAGGCGAACACAAATACCGTACCTTTAACTCAGTCCTAAAATAAATTCTGTATACAGGCTACACACAGAGAAGATAAAGGTATGAAAGAATATTCTTTTGATGGTAGACAGTGGTTCAGATTTGGTCTCTGCGGAGTGTACTGCGTATGTTGCCAAATTATGTTATGGATATGGGCGCGCGCGCGCGCGTGCGCTTGTGTGTGTGTGTGTGTGTGTGTGTGTGTGTGTGTGTGTGTGTGTGTGTGTGTGTGTGTGTGTGTGTACTTGGTATTTTGTGCTTGCATCTGTGCTTAGTGCTTGTGTGTTTGTGTTCTGCGTTTGTCAAATCCCTTTGCTTGTGACTGGTGGTAATTTCGTGATGACAGTAATTATCCACATATGCAGAACTGTTTGTGTATATAAGTGTCAGCCTATTTCCATATAATCAGAGTTTTCTTTTCTTCCATCAACTCTCATTAGCGCCTAAGCATCGTCCATCCGTATTAACGTTTTCCGTCCAAGAACGTGATATTTTCTTATATTCCCACAGTAACAGGCGATTTTACTGAACTGAAGAGAGGGCCATGGTAGGGAATGGTTAGTGGAGGTTCTATCATACCTCTCCGTTCATGAAGTCTGTCCAAGGCTGAATAAAACTGTTAGACGATAGCAAGAACAAGATGCGAAAAAATGTCATCGAGTTAGAGTTAAGGTTTCCATTTCCTCGTCCATGCATTTTTTTTTTCCCTAATGCCGTTTCTCATTTCCCTGTCCATTCCTCCTCCCTCTTCTTCATACTCATCTCCTCTTCTTTCCTCCTTCTCCTCCTCATGTTCATTTCTTCATTTTCATCTCCACTTCCCTGTCCTTCAAGTTCTTCTCATCTTCCTCTTTACTCCTCTGGTTTTGTTCGAACTGGCCTCCTGGTAGTAAAATCTGTTCTGGGGATAGTACTGTCCTACTTCCCGTCTTCTCCCCTCTTTCTCCCTTCTCTTCTGCTTCCCCTCCCCTCTTCTCCTTTTCCCTCTGTTTCCCCTCCCCTCTTCTCCTTTTCCCTCTGTTTCCCCTCCCCTCTTCTCCTTTTCCCTCTGTTTCCCCTCTCCCCTCTTTCCACATCCCGTTATATATTCCCTCTCCGCCCTCTTCTGTAACCGTATCTTATTTTGCTTCCCTTCTTCCTTCACTTTCTCTGCTTCTAGTCCTCTCTTCTTTCTCATTTCCTTGCTCTCTCTCTCTTCTTCTCCTGTTTGGCTTCTTACTTTATTTCTTGAAATTGTACTGAAGCCGTGTTCACCCGTTTGGGAAGTACAACTAGTGTTTGTAAGGAAGGAAGGTAGGGGGGGGGGTGGAGTTCTTCCCTTACTAGTCTACACGGTAGAATCAATCAATCAATCAATCACTTCCTGTGGCACCCCACGGGATGCATAGGGCCTCAATGAACTCTCTCCACCAATATTTGTCTCTTGCCATCTCCTTCAGGTCGCACCAACACTCCTCTCCTGCTTCTTTTTTCATTGTCCTCAACCAGGTTTCCCTCGGCCTACCTCTACCTCTTCTTCCTCTAGCAGTCCACTCTGGCACATCCTGTATTAAACTACCTTCTTTTCTGTATATGTGCCCCAGCCACTTCCAGCGAGACAGTCTCACATATTCATTAACTGGTTCCACTCTCGTAATATCCCTTACTCTTGCATTTGTAACTCTGTCTTATCACTTTACCCCAAGAATCCTTCTCAATATTTTATTCTCAAATCCTAATACTTTCTGATCTGTTGCAATTGTACTGTACCATGACTCATGCCCGTAAATTAAAATTGATCTAACTATGGACTTGTAAATTTTCACTTTAGTATGTACCGAAAGCATATTATTATTCCAAACAGATTTCAACATTCCAACAGCTCGCCAAGCTTGTATAATCCTCTCCTCAATTTCATTGTTTAATAATCCATTAGATGATACAATCGTTCCCAGATATTTAAAGTTTTCTACATTCTTTACCACATTATTCCCAATTACACAATCGATTTGGTTCTTCACGTTCATATTAATAATTTCAGTCTTTCCACAATTTATTACCAATCCCACTTTTTCTCCTTCCTCCACCAGACAATCAAGCACGGTAGTATCAGTGACATTTAATTTTATCAGCTCCCTCTTCCTACCTACTAACTCCCTTGAACACTTGTCTCTACGTCTCAAGTGTTGCATCTTTATGGCTGTTTCAGCTGCCACTGCATTTATGAACTGTCTACTTTTATTCTTCCATTAATGTTGGTGCGTAGTACCCGTCTGGCGACACACTCATTTTTTTCTGTTAAGCTCTTTAATGCAAGAGTTAATCGGTGCTCTCAGTCCGTTATATATGCAACACGTCAACTCTGGAACTGTCTTCCTTAGTCTTTACTTCTTTCTGCTTAAGACCTTATGGTCTTTTAACGGCTAATGTTTCGAACATTTCTAAGTGAACGAATCTTGAATATCTCTCTCTGTTGTTTAGTTTTTCCTAGAGAGATCAATTTGCGAACTTCTAGCATTTACTTCTTCCTTCCTGGAAAAAGAAAAAAAAAGAATTTTCACACAAGTCATATAATCATACATTCCTCCCCACCGTCCTCTCTCAATTTTCAAGTCAATACTACACTAAACATCCTTGTTATTATAAGCACATACCCATTCGGCTTTAGAAGCATTTATAATAGTCTGTCTCTGTACGGTACATGTTTATGCATCTGTTTATGTTTATGATCCTAAAATCTTATGCAAAACTACTGTTATCCCTTTGGACATGTGCAGCAGTCGATGTCCATCTTCAGCCGCTTAAAGACATCTGATGGCAGATAGAATAAATCCAGAAAATTCATCTTGGTGGTGAAGGACTCATGAAGATTACGATTTTTATTTATTTATTGGTGTCAACCCCTGATCTTAGGCGTCATTCACAACGTGAATAAATTCGTTTGCTGGTGTTTTGTGCAACACAGATCATTCTTCGTAGTCAAGGGGTTAATCGTGAATATTATTCATTCCACCTCGTTACCTCACTCCTATTACCTCATCTTCTACACCACCTGTTACCTCACTTCTTTTCTCTCACCATCTTACCACAGCTATTACAATACTCCTTTTGCCTCATCTTCTTACCACACTTGTTACCTCACTTTTCTCTCACTTTCTTACACACCTGTTACTAAACTTCTTTTATCTCACCTTGTTACCCCACCTGTTATTTCACCTCTTACCCCGCCTGTTACCTCACGTATTACCCCATCCATTATCTCAGCTCATTTACCATAGCTTATTACCTTCGTTACCTCTCCTTGTTACCACATCTCCGTTACCTTGTTATCCTTCATCATCTTATTACCTTACCTCACAGCACCCTGATAACCTTAACTACTACCTCATTCGTGGTTCCTTAACTTCTAATTTGCACTCTATTACCACACGTCACCTCACCACTGATACGTTATCTATTACCTTACGCCTTAGTGTCTTATCTTACTTTACTTATGTTACCACTTACTTATCTCCACCACTGCCTCCTTAACCGCCACTTCACCTCTTGCCAAATCGCCTTTACTGCCTGACCTCACCTCAGCTCTGCCGCCTCACCATTCCACCTCACACTTTGTAACCGCACCTAACCTCACCTTGCCGTCACCTGTGTTACCTTACTTCACATCCCCCAGCCTTGAGGTGGAGGCAGGACGAGGCTCGTGACCTTTCCGCCAGGCTGGTTCATTACACGAGGTGGCTGGAGAAGACTTAACTGCTAAATAGAGTGTGCTGGTGTGGCGATACACTCGTTATGCACGTCCACCACACCAGTATACACACACTCGCACACACTCATATTTTCACACACACACACACACACACACACACACACACACACACACACACACACACACACACACACACACACACACACACACACACACACAAGCAAGCAAACAAGCCGAAAAAGCAAACACAGCCTGAATCCGCCTTGAAAAAATAAGAGAAATTTACAGAGGGAGATTTGCCTTTTTTTTTTTTTTCAGAGTAGGAAGGAATATTCGCGACCTCTTTGTAACAGTTTTAACCCCTTCAGCACTATGCCTTACTGTATATTCTCATTCTTCCTACAACCAGACGTGTACTCAGCTCAGGGAAGATGAGAAACATGGTAAGTTAAGTATAGTTTTATTAACTCCAACACTCTAAGAGATTTCCTTTTAGCTGAATAACATCATCTGTTTGTGCCTTATTAAATGAAGATGTTCTTAGACAAACCAAGCTATTTTTCTAATATATTTTTCATTTTTTTCCCAATGGATGTAAAACTTTGCGTTCGCTTAATACAAAAGAGAATTTAGCACAGTGCTCAGGCTGCAGGAGTTAAAGTCAAAGAATATTGGGGTAAAATCCTGTCACATTCATTCTATAACTGAAGATTTCATTTCAATTATACTGAAAAAAATGGACAAAGCCAATTTCCTATGACAGTCATATCTTTAATCAATGACAACATGCATCCGACATTTTAACAGCTAAACTCACATACACATATACCTGTACCCATTCTGTTTAAATTTTGTTGCCAAACCATCATTATTTATTAACCCTCAGTCTCCTATGATTCATCCTCAGCTTCCCAAGATTCCCCGTCAGCCTCCTACGATTCCCCCTTAGCCTCCTATGATTCACCCTCAGCCTCCTATGATTCACCCTCAGCCTCCTATGATTCACCCTCAGCCTCCTACGATTCCCCCTTAGCCTCCTATGATTCACCCTCAGCCTCCTACGATTCCCCCTTAGCCTCCTATGATTCACCCTCAGCCTCCCATGATTCACCCTCAGCCTCCCATGATTCATCCAGATGACTTAAATCGTCTGTGGTTACCTGGAACAGAATACTAAAGCTGTCCCGTTATAAGGTAAGTGATGCCAGACTTATCATTCTCAGGCTCGTATGACTCATTCTCAGTAACTCGTCTGGCGGCTGCTAGAAAAGAGAGAGAGAGAGAGAGAGAGAGAGAGAGAGAAGCCAATACCATGAGAGGGTTAATTCTTCACCAATCCATTTCTGCTTCACAATCTCATAATTTTCTCTTAATACTTCCAAACATTTCGTAAGCTTTAGCAGAGTCTGTTTCTCGAGAAAAGGTCATCAAGGCTAATTCTAATCCTCCCTGTTACCAAATTCAATCTTCAGACGAATATCAAGAAAATAGAAAATTATACGCCATGGAACTGAGCGAGTTAACAGAAACCTTGCAGTATGACTAAAGAGCTTTAGAGCAAAACTACACTATCCTGGGGGAGTCCGTAGCAAGAATTAACTCTTACTAATTATGGTGGTTAACGAATAGGAATCGCTGTCCGTAGTGGCACCAAAATCATGGCTATGAAAATCGAATTTTTTTATTGGCTGTGTGTGTGTGTGTGTGTGTGTGTGTGTGTGTGTGTGTGTGTGTGTGTGTGTGTGTGTGTGTGTGTGTGTGTGTGTGTGTGTGTGTGTGCGCGCGAGCGCGCGGGAGTCCGTTAATCTAATCGGTAGGAAAGTACATGTTCCAAGTATAGGTGTAAGAGTGGACATAACAGCAAGACATACTTTAGATGCCCGCAGCTATTTGGAGTTCAAACTCTAGACATGGGACAGACACCGGAGGGGAGATGAATGTAGCACCCTCATGCCACCGCAGCTCCCTTGTTTTGCACGTAATATTTTCTTGTATGTTACCGGTTGTCAAAATTTCGTAGCATTAACCTGACTTTGACTCGGAAAGAGGGAACCATAGGAGCCTCTGAGTCCTAACACTGGTACTGTTTGACTTTTCATGGTCGGAACAACTATATTACTATTTATCAGCCAAAGCTAGACGAATGAAGTCCGCTGAGAGTGAACCATAGGAGACTGGAGGCGTTAATTTTGACACGATTAACTGTTTCGAAACAACTCTATTTGTCTATCTATTGCCAGACGCCTCAATTCCGTTTGGGGTGGCCACAAACAAATCGCCTCCAAGTCGCCCTGTCCCCAGCCATTTCACTGCCCTGCTCCCAACTCACACCCCCCTCTCTCATATACCTCTCCACCCCATCCCTCCATCTCATCCTCGGCCTCCCCCTCCCTCTTCCCCCTTCCACCTCACTCACATACACTCTCTTCGTAAGTCTTTCACCCTCCATCCTCTCCAGATGGCCAAACCACCTCAATTACCCTATTTTATATTATATCTTATTATACCGTATAATTGCCCTATTAATGTTATTGCTACAACCGAACTTTTGTCAGCTTTGTAATGTCTTGAATTCATTAATCATTTATCTCCTAGAGGACTGTCGTAAGTTGAAAAAGAAATAAAAAATTGCCAGGTTGTAGCAGGAATTAAAATAGCGTCATTGGATGGAGGAGTTAACCCTTGAATGCACTGACATCTTTATATATATATATATATATATATATATATATATATATATATATATATTGTTATTTTCAGACGATTTAGACCAACATAGGAATATCCTCTCGTACTGATGGGATTGATGATGGCTTTATTTAACTCATCCAGCACGAAAAACCCTCCCTAAGCTGTCCAAATTTGTCTGGATATAATGAGAACAAAACAGATAGTTAGTAAATGCATTAATGCCGTCACTTTGGTAGTTTTTCTTCTTCATATAACTAGTGCTGCCGGCAAACGATTTCATAAGACTTTGAGAGACTTTTAAAACTTTTCCGAACAGATATTGCTTTCATCAACATCCCGACCGATAGAATCCCTCCATAAGTTGAATAAAATCACCTGGTGTCAGCAAGAATAAATCAATAAAATACACCACTAGATTGGAGGAAATTGATTTGCCGTCGTAAGGTGAATAAAGCCATCTGGTTGTAGCAAGATTAAACCATTAACCTTCTTCATCGGAGTGAAGGGAACTCAACATGGTGGGGCTAGTGTGCTTTACGTGGCATCCTGATGAACGCAGATCCCTGATTAGAATATTTGGCGGCAAAAATAAATAAAAAATAAATAAAAATAAAAAGCCAGATTTTCATTACGCCGCTGCTAATGGGATTTATAGTGGTCCCATGGGCCTTGAAAATGATTGCCTCCATTACGGAAAAAATGTTTGTTCGAGTATTTATTTTTTATGTTTTCTTTTTCCTTTCATTTTTTTTTCTTTTAATGCGAGGACCCGAGCTGCTTTTAGGTGAAGCCCTGAAATCCAGTGACTATTTCAGCTGGTTTATTCTTGCTACCTCCAGGCTATATATTCATTCAACTATAGACTTCTTGTAGTCAAGGGGTTAGTGAACGATATATCTGACAGTCGTTTGAAAAAATTGTACTCAATTGGGTTGAAGTGCCTGGAGGTAGGATGAATAAAACACAAAGCTACGTAATCTGGGTGAAGTTGGTAAAATGACTGCATTCACCAAAAAAAAAGAAAAAAAAAAAAAGAAAGAGCGCATATTCGTGAGCAAATTTTGTTGGGTTACAGCAGATTTTTTTTTTAAATTGGAAACGAGCTGGTTTTATATTAATGGATGCACCAAGGGCGGGAAATTTAATTATAGATCGACATTCATTAATGGTGATCGAGGGAAAATTGGATTTAATTCTTGTTATCAGAACAGTGAAGCGCAAGCGAGAGAGAGAATATCCCAACCTTACTACCTCCTCTCTCTGTCCCCGGTCACATTTCTTCAATCACACTAGCCCCCTTCCCCTCCAACGATTACCCAGTCTGCCCTACTCTTGCAACCACGCTCTCTCACTCCCTCGTGCACCCCAACTTCCCTCATTCACCCTGCTTCTTAGTCTTCACTCAGATTTCCTTGCCTTTACCCCCCCTTCCCCTCCAGCACCCCATTTCCGTTCCACATCCCCGCTTTCCCTACACTACCCTCATTTCTCTTTTTTCTCTCCCATTTCCTACATTTCCCATCACTCACTCGTACTTCCCCTCCCTCATATCCACTTCCCCTCCCTCTATCCCACTTCCCCTCCTTCACTTCCACTCCTCCGCATCCCTCGGTTCATTTCAGATTCATAAACTATTGGATTACCTTGTGCTGCCGAGCTTCAAACGATGACTAATTAACCTCTGATTCGGTGAAAACTTTGCTTTGATGTCGGACGCAGGGGCTTCGCCAGGATGTAGCTGTTGGTAAAAGGTTAGGGGAAAAAGAGAGAGAGAGAGAGAGAGAGAGAGAGAGAGAGAGAGAGAGAGAGAGAGAGAAACAGGCTCTTGCTTAGATCGTATCCAGGCCTGACTTCCAATAGACGATGGCGAAGAGCGAATTAATACCATCTGTCTTCATGAAGTGGAGTTTCTTTTTTTTCTGTCTTCCTGTCCGTCAAAATGGCAGTATCTTAACCATGAAAATGAGTAGCTGCGTTAAAAAAGAAAAAAAAAAAAAGATTCTTGTATAGGTCATACTGAGGCTTTGCCCAGATAGATGGTCCCTCCCCGGCTAAAAAAAAAAAAAAAAAAAAAAAAAATCCCTATTATGAAATGTTACGTTGTATATGTTTCACTCCATCAGTATACACCACGGAAGTAACGGCTGCGATGAAATGACTGCACTTGTTCGTCTGCATTCAATAAAAGCAAAAATACTTGTCTAAACGGTAAGTTCCCTTGACAGTAGCGAGAATACTACTGGTAATCCGGCTGTTCCCCTCTTCCTTCCCAACCTCATCCTTCCTTACCTCCACTCCTCTCTCACCTCCTCACCTCGCGTGGGGCCGGTGGTGCAATGGTAAGCACATCCAACCTATAGCTGGAAAAACCTTAGTTCGATTAACAGACCAGCCAGAGTCTAGGGGGATGTTGTTACCTCCTTGCCCCTGTTCACCCGTAGTATGGTTGGTGACTGATGTAAATTTGATTGTTACGTGTGTTATTCTATCGGAAGATTTGGACTTAGAGTATATATATATATATATATATATATATATATATATATATATATATATTGTGTGTGTGTGTGTGTATGGAGCCTCTGTGGTACAGTGGTGAAGTGTGCGTTTTCGTACACTGAAGAACGAGCATTCGCGCCCCGCCAGGGTAATAAACTTTGGGAGCGTTCTTCTGGCCACATACTGCATTGGTGAATACAAGGGGTGCTGTGGTTGAACCAGTGTCGCATACAATAAAGTATGCTTGCACCCACTCGGCTTGCGCGGGCCGATTACACTTGGTTCACAGACTACACACACATCCAAAGCCACTCCAACACTACAATTACACTTACAAGCACTTCTCACCCTACATACAATCTCTATAAGACAGCCTAAGCCACTTGGTAGAGATACATTGGCTGTATCGTCCCGACTTCGGTCGGGATAGGCGGTCCTACAGTGGCTGATGAGTATATATATATATATATATATATATATATATATATATATATATATATATATATATATATATATATATATACTATATCTATAGCTTTATCTCTCTCTCTATCTATATACTGAATATCTATAGCTTTATCTATCTATCTATGTATCTATCTATATATATATATATTCTTGTGGTAGGTGGGGGCGCTCACCATCCACTCACTCAATAAAGTGCTGCTCTCAGGTGTCTTCCCTTTTCCTCCATCCTTCTTTCCTTCCATCCTCCTCTGTCTTTCTTTCCATCAGTCTTTCCTCGTCCCTCTGCCTACGGGTAACTTTACACTCCCTCTTTTGTCTTTCTTTCCTTCTTTCTTTCCTCTTCCTTCTGCCTGTGGGTGACCCTACACTGAATGACAAATCAAATGGTTTCCTGTACACCAGGAAACCATTTACTACGCTGGGTGGCAACCATATAACCAAATTTTGGCGCCTGGTGGTTTAGTGGGTAATTATTGCCCTCCAATCGGATTGAGCCGGTGAAGGTTTATATCCAAGGGATGGTTGGGGTTTATTGCTTACGTAATGCCACTCAGGGATGAGTGAGGCTGGTCACTCTCATCTCAAATGTCAGGACCAGCTGTCTAGCCCCAGGCTCCTACGCTCCTCATAGGGCAACGTAGGACTGGATGATGGATGGATGGATGAATATATGTTCTGCATTTAATGACGCTTGTGTAGTTGATATGTATAAAGCTAAGCCTTCATCTTGGTATACCATGTCTAGTTATACTGGTGCATTAGTCCCGTCTCTGTTAATAGCTGCATAGGTTACAAATCCAGCCGAATCTAGTGAATAATCCTAATAATCAACTTTTCAATTCGTGAACCTAATTTCGTCATATAAAGAGTGTACTGTTTAAAATCCCATGATATTTTATGCGCGCTGTATCTCGTTACCAGAAGCTGTATTCCCAAACACCCTTACGAACAATTCCCTCTTGTGTCTTTGATTTATTCTGGCACGAATAACAAGAGGCTTGAAGAAATTCAGCAGTGTTCCTAGTTTGTTCTTCCTCAGGATAAAAATCATACTTACAATAGGGCTTTGACACTAAGTTGTTTTGTATCCACTTCTCGCATTTTCTAATGGTGACAGCCTGTCCTCTCCGGATATGTCACTAGGAAATTCCTATTATAATCTTTGCACTCCCATAATGTATTTATTTTACATTATTCATGAAACCAGCATTTTTTTTTTTTTTAATCAAACGATACATTGCAAACCAGAGAAATCAAGTATAATTTCCATTTACCCTCTTCACTGCCAGACGAATCTCTCATATTTTTGCAGTCAAGTAGCAAAAATACAAAATTCGCCATTACACCGAAGGAGGTAAGTGAACAGGAGAGATTGACTGTAACCTCTATTACCACCTTTATTTTAAGGCATCTAAACTAAGTGAGTAGAATCATCTGGTGGTAAAAGAAATAAAACTCAAAAAACGTTGTTGAACTGAAAGGAATAAGCGACCTTGTGACAGTTTCTTATCCCACAGGATCCGAAGAGTTCGACTGACATTATAATGGTAATAAAATAGACATCGAACCTATGATGATTGTTATTTTGCATCAGAAAGTTGTGATCAGGTGTATGTAATGCTGACGATTCCAGTAAGTGATATACTGATAGACTATAGGATTTTCAGCCTGGATTTTTATGCTGGATTTCAAAAACATTTGCAGACACATACTTGCTCACATACGCATTCACAAACATACACATGTACTGCCATGTCAAAAACCCGAGCAGTTACACAAACGTTCCTCATTGGAGTACCTCTCCACTGAAGGAAGGATGGTGGACTGTGGGAGAAGGCAACATCCAGGCTACAGTCTACCTGGTTCGCGTGTCAAAAGAACCCAGGGCTACAACAGTCACACTCACATATTCATTCACAAACACGTACACACACAGTTATTGATATTCTTTTCAGCATTAGCAAAACATACGCATAAACGCAGTTGATTACACTCACATTCACTCATAAAACGTAGAAATAGTTATTAATATACACTTACACATTTGAAAAGCATACAAGTAAAAAGTTAGTCTCACTCACATACGCATTTACAAACACGCGTACATACAGTTAAACTCATTCATACGCATTTGGAAACATACACATACATACAGTTATTCACCCTCACATATACATGGGTAGCACACACTAATGCAATTACTCTCTCTCTCTCACACACACACACACACACACACACACACACACACACACACACACACACACACACACACACACACAAAACACATACGCACAAACATACGCTCATGCACACTCACAATCTAAGACAACATTGCCCATTGAGGAAAATCTGAGCCATCCGTGACGGTCAATTGTCTACACTTTGGCTGTGGTTCACCAGCTGTAAATAAATCTTGAGATAAAAATGCTATTAATAGTTGCATCTCAGACTGTACAACTGCGAAATCTCTCTCTCTCTCTCTCTCTCTCTCTCTCTCTCTCTCTCATTGTATTCTGAGAGGTTTGTTTTACTCTGAAAACTGCATTGGCTAATTGGTTTTGAAAGCCATTGCTTGCTGTTTAGTTATTAGTGTATTGATGTTTATCGACGTTCATTTCCTCCAGTGTACATATCCATCCAATAGACAGTCATATCATAAAACAATTCTTTCAGAGATTCAAAATCAACACGCAGAAAAACCAAAATCCTCATCTATTTTTACGCACAGAAATAAAATATCCCTGTCAATCTACTAACACAAGCAAAATATCTAACTTTTATAAGCATACCAAGCACAAAGAATCCTCATTTTCTACGCACGCAAACGCAAAAGATCTTCATTCATCTACCCACACAAGCACAAAATGTCCTTATTCATCTACGTCATAATCTCAAAACATTGGCATTTATTTACGCACAAAAGTGTAAAACAGTAAAATATCCTCACCCACACAAACACAAAATATCGTCATTCATTCACGCACACAGACACAAAGTATCCCCATTGATCAACAAATAAAAATAAAATATCCTTATTCATCTATGCACACAAACACAGCGTATCATCATTCACCTACAGACACACACACACAAAAATCTCCATTCATTGACGAACGCTAACATAAAATATCTCCATTCTGTCACTGATTTTGCCACTGATAGAGATGACCCACTCAGTTCCTACCTCATAAGCGGGAACGTTCCTGGAGGCCTTTTAATGCTGCTTGCTCCATCCGCACACTGACTGAGGAAAGCAAGGGGAAATGTATTCATGGAAAGTGAGTTATTCCTCGCACACCCCGTTTTCCATCTTGGACTTTCACTGCCCTACATATTCGGCTTCGGTGATGTTCAGCATAATGCAAGAAATGACCTTCAACATTTACAGGGTTCTGTGACTTGCTTTCACCCAAATAAAATAATCTGGCGATAACTGATAAAAAACAATTGAGGTGCTCCCACCATGAGATGAATAGCCAGCTTCACAATTTCGTGAACTGCTTGTCCTGAAGTTAAAGTTTTGTTCAAATGGTATTTATGATTTAAGAAGTTTGTACTTATTGTACAGTTTACTGCAGTTCTTTTGTGTTTAAGTTGCATTCTGAGATCCTTTTCAATTTAATTCTACGATCAAGACAAGTTTAATATTTCTTTCCAGCTAATGCCAGATTATCAATTTAATTTAACAAGGAGCGAGTTATATGAGCCTGAGTGTGTTAATACTGTCGTCATTAACCCATTAGTAGTCTGGGAACTATAGTATTCAGTTCCAGTTAACGCCAGACGACTTCGCTTAGATGGAAGTGCGGAAGGTAATGCCTAAGCAGCAAAATAACATATTCTACAGCACACATGAACACACACACACACACACACACACACACACACACACACACACACACACACACACACACACACACACACACACAAGAAAAACAGAATGCAAAGGATGTAAAAATGCGAACTAAAATCTGTATGTTATACTCCCAGTTCCCGGAAAGACCTACTCAAGATTATGTCATTCCGGGTCGAATGGCTGTTAACCATTAAAAGCACATAACAGTACATACGCACATTTTCTTCATTTGGGAATCGGAGACACATATTCCTAGTCGGTGTGTGTGTTTAGTTTTACCACACACAACACAATAGTGTAAAAGCCTGACCGTGTATTCCTCTTTAAAAATCAGGTGCATATAAGAAAAAGTCACTTCGTCTCACACCATTTATTGAAAGAAATATAATCTTAGTTCCGTTATATAGATCCATTCAGTGTTATATTATTTGTCAAGTGCATGCATCTGATGCGGTTTCACGAGTTATGAACAATTATTTTTCATGTATACAGAGGCTAAAATGGCGACATCCGAAGTATGGTCGTGGCGAAAAGTATAATCCTCAAACGTGTATTCTGTTGTGTTCACGACAAACTTCGTCGCCAATGCCGCCTACAAGCGTTACACAGCACTATCATATTCTGAGGTTCCGGTTAGGATTAAGGTCCTTTTAGAGCTTCCCTATAATTGTGTATATGATCACTAATTGTAACTTTCCGCCCATACACCGACAAAGAACTTCCCTCACTTGCAACAAACACAGGTCATTAATCAGGTCATTGTGTAGTCATTTTTAAACATTAACTTGTGTAAGCCGCCACCAGCTTCTCGTTAATTTCATGTCAGGATGCAATGCAGTGACTAGTATGTTTTCCTATTACCAAGGCCTACCGAGTCATGAGTTTATGTGGAGTGCATCTGGCGGCAGAGTTATTCATAATGGTCACTTGGTAAGTCTGGAAGTCACGAAATGGCAAAGGCTCCTGGAGGCTGGGAGGTAAGCATGTTTGTTTAAGCACCTTTGCAGTGACCTATTTATTACAGCTTATCATTGTTACCTGCAGGCGGTTTTATTCAGCTTAGGGAAAATCTCTGGTAATGGACAGGCTATTGAAGCCTGTACCTAACCATTCAAGGTCAGAAAAATAAAATTGAACTTTGTATGAATGAAATCATAATAATAAAAACATTATATCCGAGACAACTAGGCGTATGTCCGACTGCAGTTATTTATGATATTCATTTCACCAGTTTGAAAGCCCTGAAACAAAATGGAACCTGAGGTCTGAAAAGCGGACATTTATTATAAAAGGATATATGGTCGTTAATTTGATACCTTATTTTCCTCAGTTGCTTTTCTTTTCCTCTCTTTTAACTACAAGACTCATAGTACCTAAATGAATTCAGTTTTCTAGTATCCGATTAACTAAATTACGTTACATGCATTTTTAATTTCTATAAGCTTGCTGTGACAATAACAATCTTAGGATCCAATGGATCACTGATCTGAAAAGAATGATCTGTTGTTAGCTAAAACATAATACTAGACTTGTTCCAACCATAAGAGGGCTAATGGTCTTTGTATTAGCACTCTTAGGTTTACATGCCTCCCTCACAACTGACAAAAAAAAAAAAAAAAAAACACGACTTTGCTGGAATAGAGCATCAAGAGTTTCCCCATCTGTGAGATGGTTAATTGAAAATTTAACCTGCAGCTTTATTGAAAGAATCACATTAGACGTCAATTATCAGTTTAAACTATTTAAAGGGGTTCTTGAACCATAGATTACATGGTAAATAGGTGTTCCCTTTAGTGGCAGAAGAAGGAACAGTAAATAAAACATTGTTCAAAGAACATCCTACTTTGCTGCGGCCCAAATTAACAACGAATGAGTGCTTATTTAGAGAGAATGTAGGTAAAAAAAATAAAGAATTTAGGTGTATAAAAAACTGGAATATAAAGAATTTATTTACCGCTGCCATAAATGATAAACTGTAATTTTACTCGTTACTTCCCTTCTAAAAATATGAGCTGTTGTTTGAAAAGATTAATGTAATAACAAAAGTGCGTTTTTTTTTCTAAATACAAAAGTATTCGAAAATTGGAGTACACAGCCTATTTTTGATGTTCATATAAATCTAATCGGTTTTTGCTCGTTATTTCCAGACTACGAGTAAAATCCGGCACTGATTTTACGTTTTCTTTTTCCGAAACATACAACCCTTGAGCCGGGCCCGCTTGCGCGTATACAAATTGCTTCTCACTGAAAAAGCTTGGTGATTTCAGCCTCCGTGAATTTTAATGTGTTTGTCATTCAGGGGAAAGCGAGATCGTATTGAATGTTGTGACGGGGATGCAGACATGAAGGAGAAAGGTCTCTTCTGCCATGCGTCTTTCATTTTCAATCAAGACTTACTGCATCCAGCAGCAACGTCCTCCTTGGCCCTGCCTCACTGAAACAGGTCGTCAGCCTCGCCATGAATACTGATGTACGGGAGAAATGGTGGTGAGACACACACACACACACACACACACACACACACACACACACACACACACACACACACAGAATAAAACATAATACACACTCTCGTGTGGTATTTAATAAAAAATAAACTTCCACTGGTCATGAAAGAGTTCACTCGGACAATGAAAAATAAATAATGTGAATATATATGCAAAAACACTACTTCACCGTGAAAAAATGCGTGTAAATGACCACTGGAAAAATGAAACTAGAGACAGTAACTACAGTGCATTCGCGGTCACAGTTATCTTCCTCTCTAAGTCCGATGTAAAATGAAACCCGGTGAAATATTTTGCACTCACGGCCATACATACTTCTGCTCAGTTGGTATGCCTGATTAGATACTTGCTTCGATTTTATATGACGCGTTATGAGCGATGATTCGAAAGGTATGAAAATTGTATCGCGACTTGTATGGCAGTCATACTGGCAGGGTCTACCTCGCTGATACGATGCCCTTATGAACTCTGTGGATGAGTTGTGGGAGACTTAAAGAAGTGACTAGAGCCTTACATATCGCCTTGTTGACTCTATGCCACATAGGCTCCAGGCCGTTATTGATGCCAACGCAGGACATACAAAGTACCGATGTAAGCACAATATACAGTAAATGGTAATAAAGATTGTGTTGGAGGTTATAAATCGTAGGTGTTCCTTGTAATTACCTTATTAATGTCAAGTGTAACATATTGGAAACCTGCACGTAGTGTTGTTCTCATAAGACAGCTTTTGCAACAAATTATAATAAAGCATACAAACAACAGGGTCTACGTATGTCATTTTCATCCATGTTTTGAGTTCTCTCCACATATGAATTTCTCGAACGTATCCATAATTATGATCTTTGCACTGATCTCTCTAGAATGATGAATGTAGGACCTTCCAGTATTACCCCTGTTATATAGTTCATGATACTGGACTCCAAGGTATTGTTTGTGTATCCAACTGTAGACAATAATCAAAGTAAATATCTCGGGTGTTTGGGGGATTAAAAAACGGCACAAGTGATTTGGTATTAATCTTTGAAATACCATCACAATATGACATTTTAATGGTTTTCCACTAATGCTTAATGAAAAGGAACTCGCATACTAATTTTATATCACCACAATAAATAGCTGTAGTGATTATGAATACAAATACGAGTACAACGATGTCCACATCCCTGTAGGTATAACTGACAACTATAGTATATCATCCATCAAGGCTGCCAACGCTTCATAGTGTATATACATCCGTGTGTCGAGTGCTTCACTCCCTCCCTAATATGTTGGTCATTTTAGGGGATGATCGTTGTGACTGACTGTACGTTCGTATATTACATCTTCAGACAGTGAAATGGAGACCTGAGGGTGGAAGTCTTATATGCCACTATATCAAAAAATGTAATAAACGAAAGCACTTACTGTCCTTGATTTCATAGTCTCCGACAAGGACAGTATGTTTTCATCCCTGTTTGTTTGTTTGTTTGTCTTCACAGGGTTACTCAAAAACTTAAAGAGAAATTTGGACTGAATTCGGTGGGTAGACAGGCTAGCCCATGTCCCAAGAAACAATAGATTAATTTTTGGGACCGATCCAGATCGTATTACAGATGCTGGATCCGGAAAACATTTTTTGTGAAACCTAATCAGTGATGAGGAAACCTAACCCATTATGAAGAGTGGTTTGGATATTACGGTGTCCTTGTATGAGAGATATGCTCCACTGAGTGCCTCTCCTGTGACTATTTACACACACACACACATACTAGTATATATATATATATATATATATATATATATATATATATATATATATGCCAAAAAGCTTGGAAGTTTAGGTGTTCTCTAAATTCATTATAATGAATTTAACATCTTTAATATTTCGAGTACAAGATTAACACAAAAGGAGAAAAAGTTACGAGTGCTTGACGTACAATTTCTTATTCCTTTTTATAAGACATATTGGTTGACGCATTGTGTATAATCAGGGAATTTTTAAATAATATTCTCGATTGTTTCAAAGCAGGACTCATGTGTAAAGGTTTGGATGAGAATATATTCATTAACAAGATAATAGAACTGGTTAACAGTAATTACTGAATAGGGAGGAGGAAAGTTAATGATGTTCACTCTTCTGTATTTAGGAGAGAAGATATAGATTTACTAAAACAACTGGGGATGATGACTCATTATTATTATTATTATTGTGAAACCAGACAAGGGGTGGGGGTTGTTTTTAACCACAAAAGCAGATGATTGTATAATTACCTGCAGCAGAGAGAGAGAGAGAGAGAGAGAGAGGTATGTTAGGAAGGCCGACAGACAAGCAGTAACAGAGACTGAGGCAGAGTGGCAGCCAGACACATATACTGTGCTCACAAGCAGACATACAAGCAGACATGTGCAAGAGCAGACAGACACAGAGACACCCTGAATGACTGAATATACAAACACAGGCGCCAGATAAAGCAGTCTTATATATGTAAGCAAATGTGTACGCGTGGGCAAGCAGGAGGGGATTACAAATAGAGAGGAACGGTAATACATTGACAGGAAGAGATCACACACCCAGATATACACAAACGTAGAATGACCCAGACAAAGACACACAGAATGAATGAATATACAAGCGTAGCAGAATACTGGCAAATCAGATTCTCTAAGATATGAAGGAGGAAATTATATCACAGATAATTAGGGGAGAAATGAAATAAGCGGCAATGAGACATACAGACACAGACCGACGCAAACGCAGACACTAACACAGGCAGAGACATTATATACCTATGGTAGGCAATCGACACAGAAAGAGGACGTGAATAGGAGCAGAAACCTGATAAAGCAGATCCCCCTAAAAAAAAAAAGTTGGACCAAAATGAAAACATAGACGAGCAGAGGAGGAATCTGATAAAGAGAGAAACGACACACCAGCGAGGACAAGTCTGTCCTGACCTGGAAACGTGGGGCTGGCGAAAAGGGAAATGACCAAAGTCATTACCACAGGGAAGGGAGGAGAGGAGCGTCGAGGTCTGAGAGAGTTTTTTTTTTTTTTTTTTTACGTAGTAGGGATATGGTGATGAGGGGAATAGAAAATAAAGGTGAAGTTTGAGAGGGGGGAAGAAAATGACGGCTGGAATTTTTTTTTGTTTGAAGTTGGGGGTTGTTGTTGGGCTGTATCGGGATATGAGAAACAGTTGATATTTCGGTGAGTGGTAATAAGTAGTGGAAAGGGAAGGGATTTTTAAAAATGAAACACAATACGAAATTCTGGGGATGAGGGGAGATTCATGTATCATAACAGTTGTTGATTCGGAAAATAAGAAAGTTGGATGACGGGAGAAAAAGTTTTGGGAGGATGTGGGGAGGGGGGGGGCGTCGTTGGGTGGGGGGAGCGTCTGAGGATGAGGGAAGAGGAAAGGTGTGAGGGTAATATAGGTTTATGATCAGAAGTAGATGTGAAGGAAGGTAAGGGGAGGAGAAAAGATAATGAAAAGCCCTGTGCGTTAATATTATTACTTAATTGCCTTTATCGGCCTCGGGAGGGGAATGAGGGAGTAGTTTGAGAGAAAATAACAATTGATGACTGGAAGTACAGAAGGAAGGGGAGGGTGAGATTTTTGTTTATTCATTTTTTAGTTTGAGGTCGTGATACAGGTGTGCGGGTATGAGGGTAAGCGTTGAAGTTTGAAGGGAATAGAAGTTATTCTAAGAAGGAGAGAAAATGGGTGAGGTTGGATTTTTTCTCATCTGCAAGTAGTAAGGGCGTGTGGGAAGATGAACGAGAGGGAGGATTGATGAGAATAAGAAAGCTTACAGTCGTTATCGTGCTCGTGTCATTGCCTACTAAGACGTTCCGTAAGTGCGCCTATTCGTACCAGTGTCATTTCGTACCTGCTACTTCGTTACCTGTTATTTCATATCTTCACATAATAAATATTCAGTTACTGTTGCAGGAAGCACTAAATATTAAGATAACAGAAATCGGTATTTGCTTTATACGTACTCGTAAACTAAAACAATATTCCACCGTGAAAATGTTTTTATTTTCAATAAAAAATGAACTTAAAAATACTTGTAATCACATGCACATTTCGTCAAAAAACAAAACAAAACAATGCAGTATATAAAAATTCATATCGTTTAACGCACTCTGACCATATATCCGTCCGAAAGCTCCCAGCACCTCTGGCAGTCTTGTTGCTCTTTTCGTAACCACCCCAGATGCTACAGATCTTCCCCTGCTATGTTTGATAGCTTTTTCCTCTAAACTCTACTAATTTCTTTCTCACTGAGAAGGCGAACGTGAATTTCCAATAGCTGGAATTCATGTAGCAAGATGAAGGTTTAGAATGGGAATTAAACTTTTCTTGCTGTGGTACCAATGTCAAAATTTTACATCAAAGTAGTTATATTTATTCCTAGTTTTAACTCTTAATGCACGGGGGTCTAGCAAGATGAGCCCTTCTTGTACTCATATGCAGTTTTTTCTCCCCCCAAAGCTGCCGTCTTTCAACCCAGCATAGCACAGTAACTGTAACGCCTACAACATTCAAGTAAAGATCAGAATACTCAACCATCCTTCTTCTCTCCATATCAAGTATTTCTAGGTCTCTAGGTTGAGGTGCTGAGAAAGTAGGAGGTGTTGAATGTAGGTAACTTTTGGGGTTCGAGCGAGCTAAGAAGTCGGTGGCAAGGGCGAGTTGGTGGCGCGCCAGCCTGGGCCAGACGAGGCTGCCCTGGCCCAGCTCACACTAGCACGCACTACCCTACTAGACCTTTCCACTCCTCTTCTCCTGCCACGACCCCATGAATGAATCTCTCACACTTTGTACAAAAGGCTCGCTCATTATATTCGCCCATTTCTTACGGATTTTTCAGAATGACATATGCCATAGTGGGAGGGGAGACTACCAAGGCTTACAGTATACATTACGATGCACAGTGCTTGCCACCAAAGATTACTAAGACTCGTGCATACTCAGCCAGTCGTAGTAATGAATAAATGAACCAATAATTATTACAACACACACACACACACACACACACACACACACACACACACACACTACGGCCTTTTTTCTTCTTATTGTCTGTTAACAGTTACCAAATAGGTTCCCATATCTTAAAGCCGTACCTGGTCTTACTCGAGCCCAACTATTAGCAAGTTGAAGCAAAGAGAACTACTATCGTAAGACCCATTCCCCGCACGGCCTCCTCCCTGGAAATGTCGTTTTCACTCTTCTCAAAAGTAAGTGTATGTGATTGATGCATAGTGACAAGGAAGCAAATCTGAATGGAGGGAAAGACAGTCAAGTATCAAAGTTCATGTATATTTCTAACGTTTTATGCTGTAACAGGAGCGCAACACACTTTCTCTCTTAACATAATCTTTGCCCAGTCCTAGTGTTAAAGTGAAGAACTCTCCCTATTTAGAACAGCTATCATTTCTTGTAGTTTCACCTCTGATTCACTGTAAAGGACTATACCCTATGGAAATATATGAATGTTAACTCGATCATTTTTAATGTTCATTTCTTTGTTAACCTAAACGAATTTTCTGAAAATGTCCTCTGGGCATACATAATAACTTGAACGATAATGTTTCTCTTGGTCAAAAATTTCTTTTACTGGTATTTTTGCCTCTCCTTTTGGAGCTTTAAAGGGGCTGTGCTATATCTGTAAATATCTTGTAGTGCTTTAACATGGTTTTATTTTTTTCTACATCTTGTCTTCGAATTGCTCTCCACTCATACACAATAGCTACTTTTACTGCAGTGTACCTTCATATTATAAATGAATTTAAATAACCTATAACACCTTCCACTCTACTAACTCCTAGCATTGTTCACAATGACTGTCGATTTAAATTCCTTCCCATTCTGTCGTGTACGTTTATTTTCCATTTCATCTCTCTCTCTCTCTCTCTCTCTCTGTTTATCTATCTATCTATCTGTTTGTCTGTCTATCTATCTATTAGTTCGTATCAAATGAATGTTAATATGCTAATTGAACTCTCACCTCCCTCCTTGTTTAAGCTTTTCCTCTGTAATTCAAAAAAAAAAAAAAAAAAAAAAATGATATCGTGCTCTAAGTGGTAATATTTTTCTCGTAATATTTTGCCTTCAATGTCGCAATAAAAAGTGAATCGAATTAAGCAGGCAATTTAACTTCGTATTCGAGCACAGCTTCCCTGCTTTTGCGATTGTGACTAAAACTTATGGCATAATTTCGTCATAATGCATGAGAGGATCAGGAATTTTCATCCCACTTCCTGGTTCTTGAATATGCCGCTGTGAGAAATGATATATGATGCAGACAATGTTGTGATTGTAGGCGGAGGAAAAACTGGCATGATGATAATTTCACCAGACTAACTTCTGCTCTAATAAGACATCTTCATTTATTCTTGCTACTACCTGGTAAATTTATCCAGATATAGAGTGAGCTCAAATGGTGACGTGCTTAATGAAGGTTTGACTATAATTAACCGTTCTAGGTCGAAATGTTTCTTTCTAAACTGAAGAAAACAATCATATGATGGTAAGAATACAGTAACAACGACGTCATCTGATGGAAGGCATTAATCTACGGCCTTGCAGATATACTTGTAGTAAATATGGAGAAGCGGACAAACTACTGCGTTGCAACTTTCATGATACTGAGATGGCATTGAGCCAATTAAGCGGAAACGGAAGATGAATTATGAGTGAGGGAAGAAGAGTAGGTATGTAAAAGAAGGGGAGGGAGAAGGGGAGGAAGCATGTGAACATATGAAAGGGGACGGGACAGAACAAAGAGATTAGTGAGAGGAGGTGCAGAGGAAGGATGACAAAAAACTGAGAGGAGAATCATGCCTTAGAGAGAGATATACTCGTACTTGGATAATAGAGGAAGTTAAAACATGTACCGGTATATAAAAAAAAAAAAAAGGAAAGAGAAGCATACAGGGATAACAAGAAAACGATCAAGATAATAGCATAAATTATACAGACTTCGTTGCTCAACCTTGCCATAGTGGCGTGAAATCTAGTAAAGACAAACACCAGCTGCAATTGATGCTATAACAGAAGATAGTTTTCTCAACAGACAATGTGAGAGCATTAACGTCAGTGCTAGACAGACACAGTTTGACTGGAGGTTAAATACCACAGTCGGGGCCAAAAAAAAGATGTATGTTACCCAAGGATATCAAACGAATGAGAAGGACGATCAAAAGCAAAATACAGCTAAATTCAATTACTGCAGCGTTACCCACTCCAGTGTTTACCTGAGTATTAGGAATACCGGGAAATGGATCAAGGCCTCGATTTCGAACGGAATATCTTCAATAGCGCATATGAAATGTTAATCAGTTAATAATGTCACGTTATCCACAAAGAGGGCTGTCCCATCTCACTGGATATGAGAAACTGTATCCTCTTCTAGTCTTTGATGTCAGTAGGCAGTCAGAGAACCTTAAGAACGACGTCACCGGCATTAGGAATATGCAAAATTAAAATAATATATATATATCACAGTACAAAGAAGGGCTTATGTTCTCGTCTTCTCAGACCATACAGTGAAATTAGAATCAAATGGGAAGTAGAGAAATATCATACAGCAGCTTCCTGTCTACCACTGTCCATCGACGCTCAGCATCACAACACCATAACCCCTCCGCACCCCACCACCTGGGTTTAGGCTCACGCTGTTTATTGAATACCATCAAATAACTCACCATATCACCGTCCTTGACGACGTTATACAATACCTTTCTCCAAAAATCACCAGAACACTAAAACATCCTCACGCCCAACTTTGCTTGAACAGCACACAAAATCACCAGATAAACCCACCCGTGGAGGATGGGCTCGGACCATCGTTTTTCCTACTACTGATGTCTCTTTTCACATTACGCAAGAATTGTTTCGGTGGTGAGGTTGGGGTTATGGAAGATTGTATTTACAATTTCCGTTTTGGTAAGTGTCTAGAAATTCTTATCGTCTGCAAAATGCAGGAGCTAACAACTTGTTGAAGAGGTTCATATCTTAAAAGTATTCCACGTAGCAGCAGGGATTGATCCTATGGCCTCTTAGCAGACCTCTCTTATACCAATTGTCCCCAGCCTCCCATATAAGCAGAAAACACTTTAACGCACACCATATGCATCCATCCAAACAGGCATCAACCAAGACAGACTCCCACAAACCCACCCAAATGTCAGCTTGCACAGCATTATAGGCACCTTGAATACAAATATCTAACCTCCCCATCCCACCCACACACAGACACTTTCATGGCTACATTCACAGTCATTAGCATACACACACACACTGTCACGGGGTTTTTATAATATCACGGTAATTTTGATATAAATGGTTAAATATTATTTAAATTGATAATATTCAATAATATTGAAGAGCAGAGACAATGGTTGTCTTGCTACATCAAGCAACGATTACTTTACGTTGGCTTAGCACGATTCTCTGAGAACGAGAATTTATAAACTTCCTCAACAGTACACAGCAGAGACTAATTACTCACAATTGCTGACTTACTGTACTGTTAGCCTCTGGAGAAAGTTACATCACCCCTGACAATAAATAACTAATACTAATAATAATAACATCAGGTTCTTGCTGATGCATTAACTCCTGGCACAACGGATTTTAAGTTAATACAAGACTGGTCTAAGTACCAGTTATGAAAGCAAACATTTATGCAAGCTAGGAGCTGTATGGAAAATAAGCTTAATTATGGAGAAATGAAACAAGATTTTTACTCTACATTAAGCTCAAGAAATAGAACTGTTAAATTTATTAATCACAAAAATAAATTTAACATTACATTTCAAATCAAATTAAATGAGACGCACTCGCTCACTCTCACAAAAGCTAAATACTTACGCCTAGGGAAAACACCTTAACTAAGCTCTTAAAACTAGGAAATACACAAAAGAACCAGTCGATGAATACTATGTATCACCCGAGGAGTGGGAGGACTTGATACTGTCTCAGTGGAGCCTGGGTGCTAGCGACCTCTCACACTTCTTGGAGCACAGGACCTTTTCTCCGTCACAGCAAACACAAGACTGAATTCAAATACATTGAATGGGCAGGACGCAAGGCGTGGCTAACGGTTGAGGGAAGCAGAGGCAAACGATAAAGAAATAATTGTATCGCTCAGTAGCGCACTTAGTGACGTGCATTAAATCGGTCACTTTTTGAAAACGGTGACGAATTATTTGAAAAGTATACCCCGGAATGGAGAGAGAAACGGTTAACTGAGCGATACACAGTGAGTTTTCCACTAATAGTTCGTGGCTTCTCACAAAAAGGAAATGTCGCGAATTGATTCGTGACATTACGCCCCATGAAAATTAAATCTTTCTTCCTTCAGAAGAAAGATTTCAATATACATATATATAAATCCTAACTCAGTCACACAAGATTCACACTGTGGTGTGTGTGCTATCCTGCTACAGGAGAAAATCGCAGTCGCCAGTGAGCGAAAAAAACCTCGTATTTACGTTAATAGAAGCAAGCTTGAGGGAAAAACTCCGTGACGACGGTGAAAATCCTGTACTCAGGTCAAACTGAGCGAAAAGTCGCTACATTTACACTGACAACTAATTGTTGTGTAGCGTGGTGTATGTAATACACGGTGTAGGTGTGGCAGTTGTAGTGTAACTGTACCTACGTGTAAAATGACACAGTAAATAATATGGCGACGACGAAGGCAGAGGAGAAGAGGCAGCAGCGTGCGGCAGATGATCAGCTGGTCCGCACAGCAAAACTGCTATACCCATTGCTGAACCTGCAAAACCAATTAAGGTGGAGCATCAAAAGTGTCAATGAGACAAAATTCTTATTATGTTACAATTACTCTCTCTGGCTAGCAGTCAGTACATGCTATGAAAAGTACACTCGAGGTCGCCATTAATTATAGCACACGATCATGGTCGGCAAGTTGAGAATCCCTGTGCAAACTCGGGTCTTCCATAGCCTCGAACCGCACACGGGTCCTCAACCTGTGCCTTAACCTACAGTACTTATATTAATATCGGGAAGCTGAGAATCCTTGTGCGAACTTGGGTCTTCCATAGCCTCAAGTCGCCTCTGCAGAGTTCTCACTTCCCCCTTAACCTACAATACAATACTTATTAGTATTGGGAAGCTTAGAATCCTTGTGCAAACTTGGGTCTTCCATAGCCTCAAGTCGCCTCTGCGGAGTTCTCTCTCGAACTTCCCCCTTAACCTACGGCACATATATTAGTACCGGGAAGCTGAGAATCCTTGTGCAAACTTGGGTCTTCCATAGCCTCAAGTCGCCTCTGCAGAGTTCTCACTTCCCCCTTAACCTACAATACAATACTTATATTAGTACCGGAAAGCTGAGAATCCTTGTGCAAACTTGGGTCTTCCATAGCCTCAAGTCGCCTCTGCAGAGTTCTCACTTCCCCCTTAACCTACAATACAATACTTATATTAGTACCGGAAAGCTGAGAATCCTTATGCAAACTTGGGTCTTCCATAGCCTCAAGTCGCCTCTCAACTTCCCCCTTAACTTACGGTACATAATATGTATGTACAGGCCCCGGACATAATGTGTCCTGTGGGGCCAATGGGCGAGACGTCAGGTCTGCACCCACTTCACCACTACCCTGTCTCTCAACGACTCAGAGATTACAGGTGTGGTTATGAATGGCACAGGAAGGGCATGTCCCTGATTAGTGGTGATACTTTGGCACACACTACAGGAACGGACAAAACTATCTATGTCCCGTCCCATCCCTGGCCAGAAAAAGTCAGCTCGGATACGGCCCTGGGTCTTCCTTTTGCCCAAGTGACCTCCTGAGGCTGAACAATGACCCCATTGTAACACTGCTAGGCGGTACTTGGCGGGAACGACAAACTGCAGTCGAACCTCGCCCTCGGGTGTTCGTGACTCACGGTAGAGCCGTCCTTGTTTACGAAGGAACTTGGCTCGATCCCCGTGAATAATCACTCGACCCTTTTGTTTATTCCGCACGGCAGCAAGTGTCGGGTCAGATTGTTGTTCTTGCACAACAAGTTGGCTACACATCAGATCTTGCGGCGATTCAATGATCACTGGGGTGACACAGTCTGGAGCCTCAGTCATGGCTCGTGTCACCACAGCAGCCGAAGTCTGAGTAGCGCCATCGGAGCAACTATCCTTGACTCCATTGATATTGCCTACTATTAAGTCAAATAGAGGCTCTGGCATGACAACGGCAAGTGTCATACCAGTAGAATATTGCCTACTATCAAGTCAAATAGAGGCTCTGGCATGACAACTGCAAGTGTCATACCAGTATAAAATGGAGATGCCACCTGGATACATGCCTCAGGGAACAATCTCACTGATCCATCAATAAGCTTTGCATGGACCTGTCGACCTGTATACTGCTCAGGCCGAACTAGACTCTGCTTAACAGAGCAACCTGAGGAACCATTGTCTCTCAGGACCTTCACAGGAATGTCTCCCACAAACCCTTGCTGAACAAGGAAGGTACTGTCACCTGTGGGAGGGCCTGTGGAGGAAGCAGCTAGCCACTCATGAGGCTGCTGAATTGATGTGGCAAACATTGTGCCTTGAGGGTTATATTGGGAAGATGGAACATTGGCCATCTGTGGAGGGGGGTTCACTGTCACTGTGGGACTAGTGAACTGTGGGGAAGTACCCACACTAGTAGGGACGTGACCACCAGGCTGCTGCTGAGGAATGAAGGCTGCATTCGCTTCCTGCCTCTTTTGAGCTGGTGGTGAAAAGTTTGTCCCGACGGTCGGTTGCATGGCTGATACTGCTGCTGGTTAGGGTACTTGTTGTACCTCATCCACTCAGATTTCTGAGTGTTTTGCCCCTGGTCCTTCTGTGGTTTGCTTGGACCGTGACCATTACTCTGAGAACGGCCTTGGTGCTGGGATTCAGTCTGAGACGGCTTCCCAGACTTGGCAGTATCTTTTCTGCTCCAGGTGTTTTGCTTACGAGCTTGATACCCGTATGCAGTAAAGAATGCGTCAGCCTTCTCTGCCATTTGGCTGGCATCTTTCACCTGGCAGATCTTAAGCTGTGCTATGAGCTCAGCAGGCCACGACCTCTCTAGCTGTGTACGCAGCATAAGGTCAATTATCCCCTCACGCGTGGAAGGAGTTTCATCTTTCTCCATCCACTCATTTAAGTAAGCTGTGAGACGATCAAGGAACTGAACAGCTGTCTCCTTGTCTTGGAGACGAGCTCGCATGAACTGAACTTTGGCGTCGTCTACTGTGAGACCATACGCCTTAATGAGTGCAGCTTTCATCATCTCATATGTGAGATTGTCTCCACGAATTCTGTGGAGAATATCGAGGGCAGAGCCCTCAAATAGGCTAAGAAACTGAAGCCGCTTAGCTGCCTCATCCAGTTGATATAAGTCTGCCATGTCCTCAAAACGAGCTATGTACGGCTCGATTCGCTCGCTTTCCTTGTATGAAGGAAGCTTGATGCGTGGGGTCGCCAGGACATGTGCAGGGAGAACGCTCGTGGAGCTTTGACCAACTGCACCAGACGTGTCTGAAGCCAAGGAATCTCGCTTGAGCTTCAGCACTTCAAGTTCATGTTCTCGTTCTCGCTCGCGTTGTTCACGCTCGTATTCGCGCTGTTCTCGCTCTTTTTCTAACTCGAGCTCGCGTTGTTTCTGCTCGTATTCGCGCTGTTCTCGCTCTTTTTCTAACTCGAGCTCGCGTTGTTTCTGCTCGTATTCGCGCTGTTTCTCACGCTGCTCTTGTTCATAAGCACGCTCTCTTTCACGTTCCTCCCGCTGTTCTCGCTCGTATTCGCGCTGAATCCTACGCTCTTCACGAGCATCTTTCTCACGTTCTTGCTCGTAATTGAACCGTGAGAGAACGTAACTCTGTATTTTCTCTGGGTCTGTGAGACCAATATCTTTGGCTTCCTGTACATATACAGCTGTAGCCATGATGCTAGCTCAATTTACTAAGTAACCGAAATTGAGTACTGACTGCTTAGCGACGAATACTAATAAACAAAAGTAAAGAGTACAGACACAAGCTAGTGGTGACCAGTCTTATCCAGTTAACTGGCAAAGAATAAATCAAAAATGTAAATGACTGGGAAGACTCAATAATAAACACAATGGGTACGGCGACTTCCCAGGAGCGAATAAAATCGTCTGGCGTTACCAAAAATAAACTAGAGTTAAGTACTCTATTGATTAATAAAGCAAAATTCACTTGCTAAATTAAGGGTAAACACCAGTAAGCTTGTGCCTATAAACTTTAATGATAAATACCTATATATGAATGAGTGAGCAGTATCTCGTGAATAGCTTTAGAGCTAGGAGTTAATATCCTGGAATGAGGTCGCCAATTGTCACGGTATTTTTATAATATCACGGTAATTTTGATATAAATGGTTAAATATTATTTAAATTGATAATATTCAATAATATTGAAGAGCAGAGACAATGGTTGTCTTGCTACATCAAGCAACGATTACTTTACGTTGGCTTAGCACGATTCTCTGAGAACGAGAATTTATAAACTTCCTCAACAGTACACAGCAGAGACTAATTACTCACAATTGCTGACTTACTGTACTGTTAGCCTCTGGAGAAAGTTACATCACCCCTGACAATAAATAACTAATACTAATAATAATAACATCAGGTTCTTGCTGATGCATTAACTCCTGGCACAACGGATTTTAAGTTAATACAAGACTGGTCTAAGTACCAGTTATGAAAGCAAACATTTATGCAAGCTAGGAGCTGTATGGAAAATAAGCTTAATTATGGAGAAATGAAACAAGATTTTTACTCTACATTAAGCTCAAGAAATAGAACTGTTAAATTTATTAATCACAAAAATAAATTTAACATTACATTTCAAATCAAATTAAATGAGACGCACTCGCTCACTCTCACAAAAGCTAAATACTTACGCCTAGGGAAAACACCTTAACTAAGCTCTTAAAACTAGGAAATACACAAAAGAACCAGTCGATGAATACTATGTATCACCCGAGGAGTGGGAGGACTTGATACTGTCTCAGTGGAGCCTGGGTGCTAGCGACCTCTCACACTTCTTGGAGCACAGGACCTTTTCTCCGTCACAGCAAACACAAGACTGAATTCAAATACATTGAATGGGCAGGACGCAAGGCGTGGCTAACGGTTGAGGGAAGCAGAGGCAAACGATAAAGAAATAATTGTATCGCTCAGTAGCGCACTTAGTGACGTGCATTAAATCGGTCACTTTTTGAAAACGGTGACGAATTATTTGAAAAGTATACCCCGGAATGGAGAGAGAAACGGTTAACTGAGCGATACACAGTGAGTTTTCCACTAATAGTTCGTGGCTTCTCACAAAAAGGAAATGTCGCGAATTGATTCGTGACACACACACACACACACACACACACACATATACACACACATTTTTTGATGTCCCTAAGTGCCTCATGGTGCTAGGATGGGCTGGTATATTGGAAAGATCAGACGGTGATGTACTTTCTTCTCAATTATAATTAGCCCATTTTCTAATGTGTAGAAATTTCTTCTCTCAGTCCATCATTTTTTTTTTTTTTTACTGGTTGTCGTCATATGTTTCTGTCTTTCCGTAGCTCTGTTCTATGTTCATCCACTTTTTTTTCTCTAAGTTGTGTGATTAGGCTTTGATGTTGCTGTCAGTTTTTTATATTCATTGCATTTTGATTTTTTGTTTCTGCGGTTAGTTTTTTTTTTTTTTTTTTTTTTTTTATGTGTCCGACTCTGGGCATAGGCTTCACAGGCTGCTCCCAAGGCCCAGTAGTCCTCCTACATACCATACACTTCTGCATGTCACCACTTCAGCGCTAACACCCACCGGCCATATTGAATATATGCTAGGGCTGCCTCATACAGGACTGGTTTATTAGTATTAGCGGGAGCATTTTTACGACATGTCGGCGGGTCCTCTGGTAGATCAGTAAAGTCTGTTTTTATTAAATTCAGATCGTTAAATTGTTCCCTGCCCAAGCGGGGATTTGAACCTGGGTCCGGTAGGACTGCAGGCCACCTCGCTACCGACTGAGCTACCACCGAGTCCTATCTTCGGGTTTGTTTGATGTCTTTGCTAGTTTGTTGCGCGTTTGTTAGTCTGCTTCTTCTTGTGGTGCTTTTCATGTTTTTAGGTTGCTATGTTGTTTGAGTCTAATTTCACTCTGTGGATTTTATGTTGCCCATTCCATGCTTTTCTTGACTTTTCTGCTTCACTGATTGGATTTCGTAGTGTGCCTTGATTATGGCTATATGGTAGGCTTTTATATTTGTGTGTGTGTGTGTGTGTGTGTGTGAATGTTCTGTGTTTGTGTGTATGTTGTGTTTGTGTATGTTTGTATATGTGTGTGTATGTTTTGTGTGTGTTTTTTGTTTGTACTCGTATGTTTCTTTGTGTGTGTGTGTGTGTGTGTGTGTGTGTGTGTGTGTGTGTGTGTATGTGTTTGCACGCGTGCGCGCGTGCCTGGGGGTGTCCAGCCGGTTCATTTGACTCGCAGGACATCAAAAGCCGCGCTTGACGAGAGACCGTGGCCATTTGTTTACTTGTGGGATATACGATCTATCTATCTATCTATATGTATGTATGTATGTATGTATGTATGTATGTATGTATGTATCTATCTATCTATCTATCTATCTATCTATCTATCTATCTATATATATATATATATATATATATATATATATATATATATTCAGAGAGAGAGAGAGAGAGAGAGAGAGAGAGAATGACGGACTGGGGGGCGAACGCATAGACAGACAGGGGAAGACAGAATATGGACTGAGAGTATTCAGAGACGTATGTGAGACAGAAGGAAACTATGAAAGCTGTGAAAGTTAAACAGACGGATGGCGAGAGAGAACTGGATGGGATGGGGATAAAAATGAAGATGCAAGAGAAAATTTGTTTGAGTGTGTGTGTGTGTGTGTGTGTGTGTGTGTGTGTGTGTGTGTGTGTGTGAAGGAGGAGGAGAAGGAGGAAGAGGAGGAGGGCCGTGAGCAGGAAGAAGATTAGGAATAGGTTTACGAGGAGGAGAAGGAGGAGAGGAAAATGTAAAATTTTATTGTACAAAATGGACAGTGAGAGGAAAAATCTTGGGAGAGGAGAAAAAAGGTAAAATGCTTTGTTTAAATACGAAATTTTATTAGCATTGGTACCTTCTTATGGCTTCAGTTTTATTGCCTCCGCCAGTGAAATTGGAAGTTATGTGTCTGTCTATCTGTATTTGTCTGCCTGTTTGTAGAGAAGATTAAAAAAAAAGTAATGGATGTCGATCAACCTAGTGGATAGGAGAACAGTGGTTCAATGAAATGTTTATCCGGCGATTTTTAGGTGTATCAGGATCAAACTGCAGGAATAAATAAATTCTATTGAAGTTCGCGAAGATATAAGCTCTGTGTGACTGTGCAACAGGACAGGCTGGCACCTGAAACTTAACTGACTATATGAGACCGTAAAAGTATTCGCATAGGAAGAAAGAAAAATTACAGAAGCAAATCACTAGTTTTATTGCTGTTGGCAGAGGTATGCGCTACCTTAGATTCTGTAAGAGGGCAGAGTAAGGCCATTGAATTATTTGACTGTCTACGAGAGACCTCTTTTTCATGCCTGTTTTCTCAAAGGTTTCATTTTTTATTTTATTTTCCCGTTTGCTGTTCATCCCGTCTTTCTCTTTTGTGTTCGTCAAATGGCTTTCTTCCTTACAGTCCTACATCTATTTTCTCTCAGAAGTGTTTGGCATTCCTTTCTCTCTCTCTCTCTCTCTCACACACACACACACACACACACACACACACACACACACACACACACACACACACACACACACACACACACACACACACTTTTCCCCGTTCCACTTCCTTACTCCTGTCTTTGTTCCTCTTTGCGCTGTTTTATCGCCTCAGTTATTATTCTTTTTCTTTCCTTCTTTCTTTGACTTACATTGTCATATAAACTCCCTACTATACCATCTCCTTCCCTCTACCTTTCTCGCACTCACAGTCGCTTCTTATTTCTACTCTCTTCCACTCGCAAATACTTCTCTCACGCCCACTCCGTCTCTCCTCCACAATAACTGCCACTCACCTCTATCGTCCAAGTCCATTATCCTCACTCCTTTGCATTACTTTCCTACTGTCACTTCCACTGCCTTTCTCCTGCACTCCCACATCCATTCTCTCTCTCTCCTCCACTCCTACTCCAGTTCACCACTCCCCTCTTTTCTCACTCCCAATACCTTCAGTCCCCCACCCACCTGCCTTCTTTCTATCC
>NC_136976.1:15537678-15657678 GCF_032717465.1 Coenobita brevimanus
CACCATGGACCTCTCCTGTGTCTAGTCAGTTGATGAGGGACACACAGTCATAACGTTTTTTTTGTTGGCGACAGCATCACGACACGCAATGACCGCATCACGGAGCATCCAATTGAGCTAAGACTGCTTCACGACCGAATTGCGACACTCTCGACTGCAACGCAACTGTGACATGGCTTTTGGCAAGTCGTGAGGCCCGATGAGTCGTCCCAGTGGCTCACGAGCGCCCTAAAGAGTCCGGGCTTTGTCAGCGAATCAAGGGACGATCGATGAAAAAATGCATTACGACCTTGAGTTGCACAGCGGTCGGCCTTTGAGTTGCTTGTGTGTGACAGGGGTTTACGTGTCAAAGGGCAAATACCTTCCTTTCCCCCACCCTCCAACCCACATGAGATAAATGAGAAGTTCCACACAAGGGAACAGCCCTGGTGGCCCTGGTGACCGTCCCCCCTCCCCATGGGATGGGAAGGGAAAGGGGTTGGATCAAGCTCAGGGACGAGCAGGAGGTTGGACGGAGGCGGGGCAGAGAGGAGGTGAGGAGAATTAGCATGGTCATTTCCTGGAAAAGGTCAGCACAGGTGATCAACCACTCCCCTCCCAATGGGAGGAGGGGAGTCAGGTACGTGGCCACAAAATGAAGGACAAAGAATACAGAACAATAAGACTCGAGAATAAAAGAAGAACACATCATAATCCCTGAGAAAAATCATGGCTTGAATCCAGGGTAAACTTAGCATGACGGAAGTATCCCGCCACTCTCATGCAGATTGGGGCTGAAGGCCCGGGCTCAAACAACACTAAAGACTAAGAGATAAAGATAACAAGGAGTATAACTAAGATAAGGACAATCGCCTCAGGATGCAGAGTTACTACAGAAACAAGTAACCCGCAGTATGAGTTAGGAGACAGGGGAAATTCGAGTACAGCAAGACAGACTAGAGACCAGAGCTATAGGTGGTGGAGAGAGGAAATGACCTGGCCCGCCAACATCTGTGTCATGCAGAATGCGGACAGAGAGGAGGTAAGGGGGGTAGTACACGAGTTTTACTGGCTCTGCAAATGTTTTTGATGGGATTCCATCTCCGCGAGATTGCGGTAAAGCTCCATCTGTGTCGTGCAGAATGCACAAGAGATTACCCTGCAGCTAACTAAATGCAGACTCCCTCACATTGGCCCAATGAACAAAGAAGTTGTTGAATTAAATGTCAGACCTCTAAAAGGCAGGAGCATGAAGTTGAATGATGTATTTTGTCAGTGACCATGTTGTTGTTGTTGGTGGTGGTGGTGGTGGTGACGGGGTGGTGTTGCACAAATTTCATGTACGTGTAAACTTAATGGACTGCAGGCACCCTTTTCCTACAGCACACTATCCAACTTTTAGGGGACTGGGAGAGTGGTGCGATGTTTGTATGATTAGGCAGCAGAACCGCACTTTTTTTCTTTTTTTTTTAACGCAAGGAAGAAGGAATCAAAGGCCAGGAGCCTGCAAATTGTTTCCACCAAGAAAAAACAAAAACAAGTTAATAGAGAGCCAAATTTAAGATCCGTTCATTTCGAGATGCCTGGACATACTGTGTTTGAAAGATTGGAGATCATAGGCAGTTGGAAATACAGACAAAGGGAGACAGTTCCAGAGTTGACGTGTTGCATGCATGAAGGATTGGGAGTAACGCTTAATTCTTGCATTAGAGTTGGACAGAAAAGGGATGAGAGTTTGTTGCTAGACGGGTGCTATTCGCCCATCGTAATGGTGGAGGGATGCAAGCAGACAGTTCAGAGGAGCAGTGACCATTGAAGTGGCGATAGAAAAGAGATGAAGATGCAACAGTGCGGAGAAGTGACAGAGGCTGAAGGGAGCCAGTAAGAGGAGGAGAATTAATGAGACGAAAAGCCTTTGACTGCACCTTGTTGAGAAGAGCTGTGTGTGGGGAACCTCTCCATACATGAGTGTTGTACTCCACACAGGGGCGAATAAAACCCAGGTATAAAGTCAACAACTGTGCAGGAGCAAAGAAGGTATGGAGTCAGCATAGCACACCTAACCTCTTGGAAGCAGATTTTACAAGAGAGGTAATATGTTCTTTCCAAGATAAATTCCGAGAAAGTGAAACCCCAAGTTCGTTCAAAGGTGATGCAGGATTAACTGGATATTGTTTAAAATTAGAGGGTACTCCTGTGGAATTTTTTTTTCGGGTTGATAGATGTAAGAACTGAGTCTTAAATGCGTTAAAAACAACCAGATTATTTTTACCTTAATCAGAGATATGAGCCAAGTCAGACATTAGGTGTGCCATAGTCTCATCCCTTGTACTGTATGTTGAAGTAACTTCTGAGATGGACGCTGCGGGAAGCGAATGGCAAGGTGAAGGATGGAGTCATCAGCTTAAGAGTGGATAGGGTTAGATGTACAGCTTAGAAGGTCATTGATGAATAAAACGAAGAAAGTTGGTGATCAGACAGAGCCCTGAGTAACACCACTATTAATAGCTCTGTGAGAAGAACGGTGGCCGTCTACAATAGCATCTATAGAATGACCAGAAAGTAAGTTAGAGATGAAGGCACAGATAGAAAGATAGAAACCGGAAGAGTGCAGCTTGGAAATTAAAGCTTTATGCCAGACTCGACCGAAAGCCTTTGAAATATCAAGTACAGTGGCAAAGATTTCGCCAAAGTCCCAAAAGAAAGGCGACGAGGAGTCTGAAAGGTAGGTGAGAAGATCGCCAGTGAGGCGTCCCTGGCGGTACCCATACTGACAATCAGAAAGAAGGTTGTGATAGGAATGGTGTTTTAATTTTTTTTTGTAAAGAATTTACTCGAAAACTATTAAAAAACAGGATATTAAAGCAATTGGGAGATAGTTGGAAGGATGGGAATGGTCATCCTTCTTTGGGACTGGCTGAATGAGAACAAACTTCCAGCAAGAAGGAAAGGTGCAAATTGACAGACAAAGGCAAAGGAGTTTAACTAGGCAGGATGTAAGCACAAAAACACAGTTCTCGAGGACAACAGGAGGGACCCCATCAGGACCATATGCCTTAATAGTATTGACGCAAGTGATGGCAGAAAATACAGCAATTGAAGAAATTTTAATGTCAATCTTGAGGAAGTCAGAGGGGGGAAATGATGGAGTAAAAGCATCAGAATCGTCTAAGGTAGTATTGGAGGAGAGAGTCTGAGAGAAGAGATCTGCCTTCTCAGTATAAGAAATAGCTAGAGCCATCAGAGTCGAAATGAAAAGGGAAGGATGATGAGGTAAAGTTGATAGAAAGGTTTTGGCAAGGTCCCAAAAGGAGCGGAAAATAATTCGAAATGGAGAGTTGAAAGCATTTAGTACGAATGAAATTATTTTTAGCAGAGCGAAGAACAGACTTAGCACGATTCCGAGCAGAAACAAAAGATATGAGACTCAGGAGTGGGTTTGCTCCGGTTCCTTTTGTAGGCCCTCTCCTTGTTGTGGACAGCATTAGAACAAGCGTGATTAAACCAAGTTTTTCTTTGCATTAGTCAATGGATATAAGACAGGAATGTATGTTTCCATGCCGGAAAGAAAAACCTCCGTAATGCGCAAGGCACATTCAGATGGCTCTCGACCATGGAAGCAATAATCATTCCAAGGAAAATCAAAGAATTACTGCCTGAGGGCCTTCCAGTCAGGAGCTCCAAAGTGCCACAACCGACACTTCTTTGGAGGGTCCACAGGCCTTAGTGGAGCGACAGGACAGGTACCTTTTTACTTGTTTCGCTTTGGTGTGGTGAACTGAATCCGTGCATTCTTTAACTTGGCAGAACTACTGTATTGATGAGGGGCTTTATGCGCCAGCGAATGGAGTATGCCTCTCACGTCGGGGGAGGGGGGGTGACTAGTCACACACAGATCGATACAACTGTTCAATTCATCATCTGTCCTCCTCTTTCCCGATCTCATCGGCCTCTCGTCGCTGTAGTGTTGCATCCCCCCCCCCCTCTCTCTCTCTGTTTCTCTGTCTGTCTGTCTGTCTGTCTGTCTGTCTGTCTGTCTGTCTGTCTCCCACTGTCTGTCTATCTGTCTGTCTGTCTGTCTGTCTGTCTGTGTCTCTCTCTCTCTCTCTCTCTCTCTCTCTCCCTCTACCCCTTTCAAGCCGCAGGAGGCCATCAGAGAGACACACAGACGAGTCAAGAGGGAATCCAATAGAAACGATCAGCTCAGACGGAGAACAGACGCACGAAACGAAGTCGTAAAAAAAAAATGTTTTCGAGGTAACTGAAAAACATAAGAGATATGAAGAAAAAAACGGCAGACACCAAATTAGACCCCCTGCCACCCTGCCTTTTTCTTTCTTTTATACTCTTTCCCCATTCCCCACGCCCCACTACTCCTCGTTCCTTCCAGCCAGACACCAACAGTCCCACCTTTCCGTTCTCCCTCTTTCCTATCCCACCACTTCCTGCTTTCTAGTCTTTTTTCCCACTCTAACCCCTCCCTTTCTCTCTCCCGCTCCTTCCTTCCCTTCCCTTCCTTCTTTATTAAAAAAAATTTTCTCCCACCCCACTTCCATTCTGCCCTGTACCATATCCCATCTTATTTCCTTCCTTCTTCACCTCGTCCATCTTTCACCTCTGTGCAGCAATATACCTTTCATCAAATATTTCCCTTTCTTTCCATGCTCCTTCTTTATCCTTTATCCTTTACACCCTCCCCCTCCCTCACTAGAACGAAATCTTCCTCCCAGCCTCCGTTTCTTTCAGTTCCTTTCTCTTCCCCCTACTTCTTTTCCTCCGACCCTTCCTTCCCGTCTGCCGCGTCTTACCCCAACCCCTTCTTTCCTTCAATCTTTATTCTCAAATCCCGCCACCTCACTCTCCTAACTCATTCTCCTCTCCTTTCCAACTCTTCTTCCTTTCCCTCCCAGCCTCTCCTCCTCTTTCTCCCAACCCCTCCTCCTCTTTCTCCCAACCCCTCCTCTCCCTCCAATCTTTTCTTTTTTATGTCCCTCCATTATACCCCCTTACTTCATCCTTCATATCCCTTCCTTCCTTTTGAACCTGTTCGTTCCTCCGAACCCCTCCATGCATTTGAATACTTCCTTCCTAGTTGATGCTTTTCAGTGTACTGTATGTTCCATAAGTTCTCTCCCATTCCTTCCCGTTTCCATTCCAATCCCACTCTCCAACTGTCTCCACCTCTTCCTACAGTTGCTCACCAGTCTCTTCCTTTTCCTTCCCGTTTATCTCTTCATCTTGTTGTCCCTCCATTTCTTCCTTTCTTACCTTTCCATCTTTCCCCTCTCTCACCCCTTTGTCTTTCCTCCTCCTGCTTCTCCATCTCTACCCCCTCTTTTCTCGAACTCTCCTCTCCTCTCTCACACCCCTCCATCTCTCTCCATTCTCCTCCATTTCTCTCCCTTTTATTACTTCCCCCCCCCCCCACACACACACACGGATCCCGACCCCGTAAATAAAAGTTCCCTACATTTCTTTCTCTTGTCCGAGCCACTGGGGACCACTTAACTCTTTATTTTTTCCTAGGCTTAAGTACCCCTGGCTATGGTGCGATCCTGCTCTGATTATTTTCCCTTTGTTGCTGATGTGTATATGTAAGGCAAAGAAAATCCTGATTGTAGAGAGAAAAGGAAGGGATGGTTGGAAAGGAAAAAGGGGAAGGACGGGGAAGAAATGTTTGGTTTTCAAGTAGAGGGAATAAATGAATGAAGGGTAGGATGTGAAGATAAGGAAGGAAGAAAAATAATCTGGAGATACAAGGCTTGTGCACTAGTGACTGCTATTCCGACTGGGAGGTGTAATTAGTGGTGCTGCGAGGCAATGAGTAGCGTGGTACTGTGTGGCGTGGAGAAGAAATGAAAAATGAATTGGAATGACAAAGTAGAAGCGAAAGAAAGCGAGATTAAAAGAGGACAAACTGATAGTCACAGATGATTCATGAGCAAAAATTTTGCCAGTAAAAGGAAGAATGAGGACATACTTGTAAGAGGACGTGAAAAAGGAAGAGAAAAAATTGGATGAAAAAGAGGAGAAGGAGAAAGAGAAGAGGGGGAAAGCAAGAGTAAGAGAAAAGAGAAGTTACTAACAACGTCATTAATGGAAGTAGGAAGAAGAACGAGAAGGCAAAGGAAGGTGGTGCAGAAATGATCATGATGACATATAAGAACCCTTGTCCGTACAAAATGGTGCCTGGCTGTCTAGTGAGTTAAGGCACTCCAAGTAGATGTGGCCCATAAGGGTTTATATTTAAGGAAGGGTTGGGGTTTATTGCTTACATAATTTCACTCAAGGAAAAGCCACAGGTCTCTTCCACATCGTAAGTATTAAGCAAGTAGTCTAACCCGGGCAGTTACTCTGCAGATGGGCCAATACTGGAGTGGATGTTAGAAAAAAATGTCACAATAATTTGTGGGTAGCAAGAATATAGTAAAAAATGTCACCTTTGGAGTGAAGACCTATAAAGAAGACGTACTTATGAACATCAGAATAGAAATTTCAAACGAGATGATAAGAGAGAGTGAAACAGTGGAAAGCTGGCTATCATGTATCGCAACTTTGTACATGACAAGTGAATATTTCTGCACGGCAAAGTAGACGGGAGACAATTTGATGTTTTTAGAGAACGGGAGGTTGGTGACTGACCGACTAACTCTCTGAGAAGGCTTGGTGGAGACTGAAACGATAGAGACGGAAAAAAAAACAAAAAAAACAGAGGTTGTGGTGTGGTGGTGGGAACAGGCTATAGACATTTAAAAAAAAAAAAAAAAGGTGAAAAGGATGGTATATAGACTGATGATAAGTACAGAGAAACGGGGTAGTGGAGACAGCAGAACAAGGAAGCAAGAAGAGAGGAAGAGGCATGAGGAGGGTAACAAACAGAAAACTAGATCAAGAAAATATGTAACAGGGAAAAGTGACACATAGATAGAAAGTGCATGATGGAGACAGAAAGGAAACAGGAAACATTATGGGGACAGAAAGATAGGAAGTTAGGAAAGAATGGAGGGAGGGACATCAGGGCACGTAACAGATAGAGACAGAAGGGTTGTATTAGAATAATGTAATGTGAAAAATAGGCAGATGGGGTGGAAGTGGAGACAAAGGCACTGTTGATGAGACAGAAGGACGAGGAGACAGGGAGAGAGGGGAATGGAGACAAATGGAAAAAGCCTATCTTAATAAATTTTGCCGCGGAACTGACTCAATTGCTTTGTTCTAATTGTATCTTGTTTCTTATCTATCCCACCTGGTGGTCATGGAAGTGAAGGATTAGTGGTAATGTTGTTATGATGGTGATAATGACATCTGCAATTATGATCACTGGAATTTATATCTGTATTTCCTTCATTGTAATGATATTGATGAATATATTGTATCGGACGTGAAGCGATTTTCTGATTAGACGGAACTTCTGTAATGAAAGGGGTTAGAAACTACCTGCATTAACTCCATCAGTCCTAAGGATCATTCTTAGGTTGAATAAAATCATCCGACAATGGCGAAATAGGGTCATCATCGCAGTGGGAGGGATAATTTACATATAAATTATGAAATAGTTTGTGTGTCTTGTTTGCTACTAACCTGCTAACTTCAGGATGTTTCCCAGTGGCGAGAGAATCGTATAGTATCAGCTAGAGTGAAGTAAATAATTCGTTGTCGAGTTTTGATGGTTAGAATCCTCAATCTTTTTTATCACACTGAATTTTTATAGGGTAACCGATGACCTACTAGCGGTGAAGAAGGCCAAACTGTGAGAGAGAGAAGGTATTACCTGTGTCAGTCAAACTAACAGTATCTCTCACCGCGTATTTAGTGGAGGAATACCTTTTGGGACGTAGTTGCTATGCATTTTTTTTTTTTTCGGTTTGGCGTTAGAAAGTGGTGGCATCGTGAATGGTGTTAAGGCAAGCGGAAAGTTGTACAATGAGATAGTGTGGTGAGATAGTGATTATCACTTCTTTCCAAATACCTAAAAACTCCTTCCTCAGTCAACTGCACATTACTCTCACTCGATTGCTTTACCTCCCGTTCTTCAACCCGTTCTTTATTCTCCTCACTTTATCCCATACAGCATCATCCCTCTCACCAACACCATCTTGCTTAATCATTTAAGACTAATTTTTCTACTACACTAATTCATACACCCTCCAATTTCTTTCTTCAAAAATATAATCTTCCCCAAACTCCTTCACTTTTCCTGACAAAGTTCTACCCCTCCCTCTTCCTTCAACCCTAGTGCATCCCGCCATATGAGTCCCACTGACTTTCATTCCTTGCTCCTATCTGTCTTATTCCTTTTGCTACTACCTCATTTCTTTCCCAAGGTCCTTCCATAGGCAAATCCTAGGTCATTTTATCCCACTAGTTCTCTTCATCCTACATCGTTTTTCCCACCACCTTTTCCTCCTCCACCACGCTTCATTCTTTTTACCAAATCCAGACACATCCCTCTTTCTTATCTGTGTCATTTCTCCACCATCCCATTCCCTTCACTATCCTGTTTCATTCTCCAGAATATTAGTCTTTCCCACCACTGCCCCGCATATTCCCCAACGCCTAACAACTCCCTTTCCAGCCAACCCCAATTCTTTCCCCCAACATATCCCTTTAGCCTCCACTCCATTCCCCGTTGCCTTATCCCCTTCCACAGCAAACCTGTAATCATTCCTCAGTACTTTTTACTTTTACCAACCAACACCTACTTCAGTTTCTCACTATCCCATTTCCTTCAGTTTCATATTCCATTCTCCAAAAATATTGTTCTTTTTCTTCCATAGCTTCATCTTTTTCTCCTATAGGTAGCAACCCACTGCCAGACTCATCTCTGCACAAGATCCCTATCAGTTTCTTCTATTTTTCTTAAAATCCTATCCCTCTCCTCCACTACCCTGTTTCTTTCATCATCTATATGATGAAACCTCTAGCAATCCCAAGACATTTTTTGCACTACATCATTTACCTCTTCATCCTATTTCTTGCTCCAAAAATCTGGTCCTCTTTCCCTCACAAGTCACAACCCCACACATTCCCCATCTCCCCAACAACGTTCACTCAACCAACACTGAATCAACTATTCCCTTTTAGATACCCCTCACTTGCAACGATGTTTCTAACTACCTTACTCCTCCCAGCTACCCCTTAAGGAGGTGGCACCACTAAAATCACGCGTCTATGCTGCCCAATTATGCAAACGTCCTTTACCTCCTTCCCTATCCCCCATGAGAGGCGTGCTACAATGGAGAAACGCAGTTTCAGAATGCACTGTGTTCGCCCTCAGATGAACTGGAGTTACAATACTACCACCTAATTTCTTTCCCCAGTTGTCTTTCAGCCACATTCAGTTTTCTCTTCACTAGATTCACCTTTGATTTCATCCTTTTCTACGTCTGTTTTATTTCCTTTCCCCTACTAGGGCATTCCTTTCTCCAGCTGCTTCTCCAACCACCACAGTGTTTCATGCCGAATCAGTTACCGTACATTCTCATCTATCTCTTTCCTTAATATCCTCAGCTTCCTCTAACAGAACCTTATCCCTTTCCAAGCCTCCTTTCCAAGTTAACCCCAGTTCATTCCCGTAACTTTTAAGTCCCCATTACTTTATTATCTCCCCCACTACGCCATTCCTTCCCCAGCCCTCTCCTAATTCATTTTCCCGAGCCTCCTCCATTAAGCCCAACTTTATAATTAACATCCAAAGGGTCACCTACACCGCCTAATTAGTCAATAAATAAGGATAATGCAATAAAGATTTTGGGCAGCATTAACGAGGGTGGAAGGACGAGGTAGGAATGAGGGTAAGTGTTTTAAGAATATACATGAAGAGGGAAAGAAGGAGACGAAAGGAAGAAAAGTTCAGTAATTAGAGAGAGAGAGAGAGAGAGAGAGAGAGAGAGAGAGAGAGAGAGAGAGAGAGAGAGAGAGAGAGGGGACGGGACAAACTTGACATCAGAAGAAAACCGGTGAAGGAAGAGAGCTAGTAGTGAAAGAGGTGTGAAAGAGAAGGAGCTGGGGTCAGAGAGGATGCACGAAAAGAAAAAAAATACTGTAAATAAAGAAGAAGGGCAGCACAGAATGAGAAAAGAGGATGGAGTCCCTTTTTGGTGGACATCTAGGGCAATTTGCTGGGGGAAAACTTTTGACAATAGAGAGGTTGTTAGGGGAACTGACAGTAGGATGAAGCAATGTTTTATTTCAGTCGTTTTCTCCAGAAGATTTTATTAAACATCCTCATTTCGAGTACCTTGATTTTTTTTGCTATCACCACATAATTTTCTTCAAAACCTAATATACGACTGGTTTAGGATTAAATTTAGATTGATTAAGCTGTTCACATTATTACGGTACAGTTTTATTATAGAGTGGATAAAGTAAATGCTATTTTGGTGACAGAAAACTTACCGTGTGGTGGAGTATGGGTCTGGGTGTTTCGTTAGTTTATATTAAGTTAGTTTTGCTTCTTCACTGACGAGCAGCAAGCTATAATTTACAAGTCATGTGCCTTTCAGCTGGAATATTGCTCACTCTTGTGGAGAGGTTGCACTAAAGCAACTAGACAGAATTCAGAACAAGGCTGTTAGAATTATTAATAACCCTGCTATTACAAATGAACTACCTCCCCTTCAAGTAAGAAGAATGTTGCCTCCCTTGCATTATTTTACAGATTCTTTTATGACAAATGCTCAGACGAAAGTGGAATCCATAATTGTGCCACCTCTCCATGGCTTCTCCCGCGCTACACGGGGATTGGTAGAGCTTATGACTGGACTGTCACACTGCCATATTGCAGAACTTCTGCCTATCAGAATTCTTTAATTCCCCGAACTGTATCTCTTTGGAACTCGCTTATCCAGAGTGATTTACCCGTAAACTTCAACCTACGGCTGTTCAGATCCAACTGATACAGATTTTTTTATGAATGGAAGACACCTGTAATCAGGTGTATGGATTATTATTATTTTTTAAATTTTTTGTGTCTGTAGAAAAACAGCTTCCTTTATGAACTGTGCTATAACAGTGATGAAGAAGGGGACACTCTCTGCTCGCGTCAGCAGATTAATTTACTACATTTGACAGCTGAATAATAATTTCTATCAAGATTATATTTTACTCATCATGAACAGAGAGATATTTATCAATTATTTTTAGTTAAATACTGATTTCCATTAGGATATGCGATATGGGTAGTCCGTCGGGAGAATAATGACTTGTCAAAAACACGCCAACAACATAGGCCCATCTCCGGTGTATCATTAAATCGTGAGGACCGTGGAAACCTGAGGACGAGGGCACCAGGCACACCCCAGAAACTCTCTTCTCGGCTAATTTTCACCATTCATAAGTGTGTTCATCTCCATAAAACCTACATCATGGTCTTTGTCGATGTTTTTTCCAGCTGATAAGCATGAAAAAAAGGGTGACGTTGGGAATTCATTTAACTGTGCGTGAGTATATATTTTCCTCGCCTTAAGGTGCTAGTATTTGATTATTCCCCCTTTGTTTCATGCTTATCAGCTGGAAAAAACATCGGCAAAGACGATGATGTAGGTTTTATGGCGATGAATACACTTATGAATGGTGAAAATTAGCCGAGAAGAGAATTTTTGGGGTGTGCCTGGTGCCCTCGTCCTCAGGTTTTCAAGGTCCTCACGATTTAATGATACACCGGCACTGGAAACCACTCTTAAGAGCTTACTGGTACCCATCCACCCGTTCACACTCGCAGCTCTATCTCTTGGTAAAGAAACGCTACGGGGTTGAGTTGGCTTTCAGGTTTAGTAGGAGTTGGCTGCCCAGAGTCAGCTTGCAGGGGTTGTAATGACTTTCAGTGACGGCTGGGATGGGGAAGAAGAGGGTTAGTCAGTGTCAACTCGAAAAAGTGCCCTGCTCAGTCTCCTCTCTTTAAGCTGTTAGCCAATGGAAGGTACCAAATTCATTCTCTTAATCTTCGCTCACACTCCTACGCAACCATTGGCATGTAGCAGTACCCGCAATGTCACATTCCCTGGCTCCTATCCCTCTATGATCAGCCAGTCCGAGGTGCTGCATCATTTGCCTAAGCTCCGCCAGCAGGATGACTCAACAAGTTTTTACACACACACACACACACACACACACACACACACACACACACACACACACGCACGCGCACGCACGCACGCACGCACGCACGCACGCGCGGGCGCGTGCATGCCGCTCAAAAGAACTTCTCTGTCCGCGAGGGAGGATTTAATGATAATAAATGTAATTAATAATAATGATAATAATAATAATAATAATAATAATAATAATAATAATAATAGCTGTATCACCGTAAAATTGTCCAAAGACAATTTTGATATGGAAAAACTTCACACAGCCATTGCTTACTAGAAGCTGAGCTATAAAGTGGCCTTGAGGTCAAGGTCTCTGATCATGTGCATGTCACCTTAGGTCATCACAGTCTTTAAGTCCACCAAGTTTGTTGGTTCTAGCTTTAATCCTTCATAGAAAATTAAGAGACATCTGGAATATCCGGGAAAGTCACAGTTTTTTTTTTTTTTTTACCCCAGGCAAGGTCAAGGTTATGTCACCTTAGGCCATCTCAGTCCATAAGTCCACCAAGTTTGGTGGCTCGGGGTTTAATCGTACGTAGAAAATTAAGTGATATCCGGAATACCCGGGAAAAATCCCAGTTTTTCACCTCAGGCGATTTTAGAGTATAATCAGCCGACTGGAACCATATGGCTTTCCGCAAAGCGGGGGAAAAAAAAAAAATCCAGTAACATGCAGGGGATCATCATCATCATTGCCAGACGCAATGTATCCCAAACGGGGTGGCCAAGGGCTTAAGAGAGTTAATTGTTTTACAGGGAGGGGCACTAATCCTCCACCAACCCCACTTGACACGTAGGGAGAACGAGCCAACAGCATCTGGTGTTCCCAGGCGGTCACCCATCCAAGTACTAACCAGACCCAACGTTGCTTAACTTCGCTGATCGGACGGGAAGCGGTGTACTCAACGTGGTATGGCCGTTGGGTACATAATGGAATAATATTGCGATGATTCGAACCATTCTTGCAACTGCGTGAGTACAGCAGCTTACCAAGTGAGCTATAAGACCAGTAGTCCGACTGGGCCTTGTTAACCACTAGATCACTAGGGACATTATGATGAATATCTGGTTGCGGTAGTCAGTGGATCCATGGCTTATGTATATTATGACGATCAGAGTTCACCTATCTTTCCCAAGCGGTTCTTGCGACAGGTGTTGCATGGAACATTTCTGTGTAGTAGCAATTTGAAGCATACTGAGGAATGTATGGGAAGAAAGGATACTCTCCGGCGCTCTGAAAGAATGAATAAAATGTAAAGAGGATACTCTTCGGCGCTTGGAAAGAAAGAGTAAAATGTAAGGAATGGATACTCTCTGGAGCTCAGAGAGAATGAATAAATTGTAGGGCATGACACACTGCTGAGTGGGAATTGTTGAAGAACTTTTGTATACAGTAATACAATACGTACCTCATTACAAAATATGTCAGAAATAACCTAAAATTGACGGAGAGACCATTTGTGTGTCATCTAGTCTGCACTCACCCACAACACTATCCCCTCCCGAATCACCTGCTCGATTTCAGACTTTCCCATCCAAGGAGCCTCTCAACCTTCGAGGTAGCGATGGGTGAAATTGTCGGCTGTATTCTTAAAAGATTTCTGAAGCATTCCACACCTCTGAGATTGCCGCTGTCCACCAGTAAATTCCACAGATTGTCCGTAAACTTGGTCACAACCGTTGCATGGAATGAAAATAGTAAGCCTGATGGCACGAGAAGTGTGATATTATAGTATATCATTTAGTATTTGCCAAGCACTTTCTGGTAACTGCCTTTTTTCCCAGGAATTTTAGCCTCCACAGCCGCATAAATGAGGCATGCCTAATAAGTGCATTCCACAGTTGGCGTAAACATTTCTATTAAGGTTGAGAGCGGCTCAAGGTCATCATATTCTAAATTCATGGCCGTCTCTCCATCATTTATTCACCCCTTCTCTCCCTCCCTCGCTTAGTCTCCGTCTCTTCCCGCTACCCAGAGTCAGACAACAAAACCACCTTCCCATCGATGTAAAATGTAAACAAGGAGTTACATAATTCATTCCGTTCGATCATCAATCTATTCTAGAATTCTCCTATCTCGGTAAATGTAATACCAACGGAAATGTGGTTTGGTACGAAAAAAACGTGAGTGCACATAATTCCTAAATGCATAATTTATTTTCTGAGATCTAATTGCTAGTTTTATCGTCTTTGAGTTTTGTAAGACCATTAGTTACCTTATTTATGTCGTTATCGGAATATGCGCAGAGTCATATCAGTTACCAAACTTCTGTTAGGTGGAATGTGTTTGCCAAAGTAAAAATTCATCCAGTGGAGAAGCGAACGACGGCGGGGTATGAAACAAATGAGAAACTATTTATCTGTTCCTCTACCCGAATCGTGTCTGTGTGATGTGTGTACAAGTGGGCGATCCCAGGAGTGACAGTATGGCTCTAGGATGTCGAGGCACGGCGATTGATTGATACGCGGAAGTAGCTTCCATCAGGATTCAACTGTGGCTAAATTTCCTTAACCACTTTAAAACAGGTGACACATTTTTGCTTGGAGTTACTACTTACATATCTATGTTATTCAGCTTCAGAAAGCCATCTTGTATTTAAGAAGACTAATCAGAGATATACCTAATTTCTATACGGTTCGAAAACTCTCTCCCAAACTTAATTACGTCGCCTGTACACAGCAAGGGGAAAAGGCCACCTTATTTAAAGGGGAGGAAGAGGTGCTGGAGGGGGAAGTGTTCCTTTGGTGATACTGATATAACCAGCAGATTCCCTGTCTGGTTATACAAATATCCATCAGCTCTTCCTGTCCCCCGAAAGGAGGATGGTGGACTGCGGCAAAAGGGTATCTTCAGCCTGCAGCCCACCAAGTTAACGTCCAGACAAGTTTGAGTCTACAAGAATGGCTACAGGAAGAAAAGAAAAATTATATAAGGTTGTAGGGGAAGGTTCAGTTTCTAGATAAATGTGACAGATGACCGTAAGGCCTAGTGACCAACACTTGTACGTTGAAGAAGTATGGCCTACCCACATACGAAAATACTGTATACCAGGAAGTTACAGCATCTTAGATCCGACTTGGATCCTCCTTAGGTTCCAAGTTGGGCCGAAAGTGTGCATTTTTCTAGTAAGTAACATTTCCATTTGTGGGCATAGTTTAAAAATTGAACATTTCACGGCAATCTGATAACAAGACATGTGCAATTATGCTACTACAACCAAATGGACACAAGTTACATCAATTGACAACATTCCTCCAGAGATACAGCAACGGAAGTTCTCGTGTCTCTGATTCCAGAAAGAGGTTGAGAGTGTCCTCGACCCGGCGTGCGTGTTCGGTTATTCTGGAACCAGACGAAACACAAAAAACGAGATGTAATCCCACCGGTGACATGGTATTCGCATCCGGCTTTAGCGGGGGTACACTAAGATAAGAAGCCACCCGCCATCGTGGAACACAAAAACATCTCTTTACATTCCTTTTCTCATTAATAAATTCTTGTGTCGATCGTAGCCAGCCCGGCACAGTCCTGGACAAAAGTTGCATACTGTTTCGCTGCGTCATTTTCCTATTTACGGCATGCCTGTCACTTTCCTTCTTAATGCATCATATCCAAGAGAATCATTTGTGGACAGAGAAACATGTTAAAACCTATGTCATCTTGGGGACATTAGCGAGGAGAGAGAAGTGTAATGCAGGAGAAATGTAAATAATAGTCGAACATTTGTCTTTGTACAGTGGGCAACTGTCATCTCTTCTGCCTTTTTTCCATGGACTTGGAGAATCATTCCCGCTAAAATAAAGCAAACGACACTGACTACACTAACCTGGCGCCAAATAAAGTCATCAGCTGTTGGGTACTGCAGTTTCGCTAGGCTGATTTTCAATGTCCTTGCAGAGAAAAAACAAGTAGAAGGGACCTGAATTATATCCCTGTCCGTATATTGCTATCCCAGAGGTTTATTGACGCTACTCCTGCACCAACAGTTCCGCCTGCCGTCTGTGTCATCGTCCTCCTGTGCCCCTACCCCTCAGTTCCCCTTGTCACAACACTATCAGCCCGCTGACGTACTAGGCTCGTGTGTATGATTTCGAGCAATAAACTCCAGTGCCACTAGTTTTGCCTGCTTGCGTGACTCTGATATTCGACACGCACTGTCTGCTTCTTTTATCTATTTTATATTTATTTATCCGTCTGTTATCCATCCATCCATCCACTCATCTACCTCCCTGTCTACTTACGTATTTATATATTTATTCATCTACGCATGCCTGTATGGGTGCATGTATATATGTATGCATCTGTCTATCCACGTAGATGAAGATTTAAGGACAGACAGGTAGACAGACAGACAGACAGACAGACAGACGCGCGCGCACGCACACACACACACACACACACACACACACACACACACACACACACACACACACACACACACACACACACACACACACACACACACACACACACACACACGCACACACACACACACACACACACACACACACACACACACACACACACACACACACACACACACACACACACACACACACACACACACACACGAGAGAGAGAGAGAGAGAGAGAGAGAGAGAGAGAGAGAGAGAGAGAGAGAGAGAGAGAGAGAGAGAGAGAGAGAAAGTAAAAAAAAAAAATTGTCAGCAACTAGTAACCATAAATAGAGTAATAATCCATTGTAGTGAAGACATATAGTATAGTAGCCCCTTTCCACCGCGTTCCTACTAGTTCATTTTTAAATATGGCAGTTACTTTCGTTTTTATGTTAATAATTTAAACATGTCGATACTTACATGGATATAGGGAAGCTTATAAGGGAACATCAAAGTGAAATGGATAAAATATGCCAGTAATGAAAAGGACCTAGAAGATTTTCGCTACCCATGTAATGTGCTGTGAAAATGTTTTTGCAATGCTTTTATTCATAGTGTAATGATTTTTAGTGTTTTCTTTATACTGTCATGAATACCATGAATGATGGATGCGCACTAGATGTAAGAGCGAAGGTTAGAAAAAAGTAAATATCATATGGGAAACTTAGCATTTGTTTATTTAATATTCTGGTTACTGTGACTCCCTCTCAGATGCAAGAAATCGACCGAAGTTATCTAGAACAGGACAATAGAACACTAAAGTATCATGAGAGGGTTATTAATGTAAGCATTAACATTTTCAGGCTGCTATTCCAACTCTCACTCAAATTTAAGCACTGATTTAAGATTGAATAGAATACTACAGTTTCTCTGACAAGAGAATGTTTATGATGATATGAAAAACTTAGCATTTGCGCTGGTTATAACTCTTAACAATTATTTTGCACTGACATTCCTACTGTCAGTGTACACCTGGGTGGAACACGACCAATGCCTTTGTTAAATTTACATTCCTTCTCTGCACACCTTTTGAACAGTTTCACATTATGTTGTTCACAAAAATGAAGCACGAATCAGTCACGAGCACAATAGGAACTAAGCGTGGGTGTTGTGGGAGAGGGTTTAGCCCCAGGCTCAAGCCCACACAGAGATTATACGTTGTTCTCCAAAATAAATGTGTATATCAGTGAGTGTCGTGTATAAGTGGGTGTACATACTGGGTTCTGACACAACAGAATGAATGGACTGGTGTGGACTGGTTATGACTGGCGCATCGTCCACCCAAGCTATTGCCTTTCAAAGAATTTTTGGGTGTAAGCATAAAATTTCGAAAATGTGTTCCTGGTCAGAATATATTTAATTTAGCCACACCTGGTACCACTTAGAGAATAATTATTTCTGACGTAATGCACAGCCAGGTGTAAAGACTGATGGAGTGTCATGGTACACCGTGTTGGTCCTATTTTCGCCGTTGGCCGCGTGAACATGGCATATTTACGTAAAACTCATGCATGTCAATAAGGTAGGGGATGGACGCCACGCACCGATTTTAATTTGATTAGAGACAGTGACTGTGACTGGGCATGCTAATAGTTGTAATTATGGAAGGCGTTGTGATGAACTAATGGTGAGACTGGTGGTAATGGTGGTTGTAGTGATGGTGATGATGGTGACGAATGACCCTAGATAGGTAATCTTCAAATTGTTACATATTACGTAACGTGGGGTCTGACGGACCCCACAGAAAAAAAAAAAATCCGTTTGAGATATTTCAAAATGCTTCAATACACAAATAATTCAACCCCTTATCTTTAAATAGGGCCAGAAAAAATAAAGTTTAATTTAACAAATATATATTTTTCAAAGTTTATACAAAAATGATTAAATTTTAGGTATGCAAATTTTAAAATTAAATCTTGCAAAATTGAAAAGTAATATCATGATTCCTTGGGTGGTCTGCAGTAGACCGATGTTGGGACCTTCTGTATACAAAAGGAGAAAGGCAGCAAATTGAAACAAAAAAAATCACAAGAGGGCTCAACTAGGTTACATTATAGGTAATCTGGGGGTCTAACATACCCCAAAAACTCTATAGAGCAAAATCAGAGCCAGATACAGCTATGACCCCATCATCCCCATGAAGAGCATCACTAGGCAGGAAGGTAATGAGACGGACAGATCTGTAGACCTTTTGCTTATATTTTTAAAAATCAGATTTCGGGGACTGGGGTTTCTGAGACCCCACATTACCTATCTAGGGGAAATAATTTGTGGTGGTGTTGCTTAGGAAGATTATTTGCTATGGTTGATAATGAGAAGTGTTGAGGGGGGAAGATCTAATGGTGTATTTTTTGATGATGGATGGTGATAGTGTCGGTAATGGTGGTGATGGTGCTAATGGTGGTGATGATGATGGTACTGTTGTTGGTGATTGTGTTGGCGGTATGGTGAGGGAGTTGCCGATGGTAGTGGTGATAACCGTTGATGTTGGTGGTGATAGTGTTGTTAATGATGGTAGTGATGGTCGTGGTAGTGGTGGTGGGACAGGTGGTGGTGGTGGTAACGGTGTAGGTGTTTTAATAGCGTTGGTGATAGCGATGTCGATGGTGGTAGAGACTGTAGTGGTGGTGGTGATGATGTAGCTGCTGATGGTGGTGGTGGTGATAGTGCTGTTGATGGTGGCAGTGATGATGGTGTTGATGATGGTAGTGACAGTGTTGTTGCTGATGGTAGTGATGGTAGTGGTGGTGGTGATGGTGATGGCGTTGGTGATGGTATATGCGATGGTGTTGCTGATGATGCTGGTATTGGTGTTGGTTGTGGTGGTAATGCTGCTTGTGTCGATGGTATTGTGTTAATGATGGTATTGTTCTTGGTGGTGGTGGTGTTGGTGTTTTTGCTGATGATGGTGATGGTGTTTTTGACTGTGGTAATGACGGTGCTAATGATGGTAGTGATGATGTTTTCTATGATGGTAATGGTATTGATAGTGATGGTGATATTAATGGTGATGATGATGATATTGTTGATGGTGTTGGTGTTGGTAATGTTGATGGTATTGTTCATGGTGGTGACAGTGGTACTAAGGTGGTTGTGGTGGTGGTGTATGATGGTATTGTTTTTGGTGGTAACAGTGATGGCTTTCTAAAGTATACCATAATGTCGATTAAACACCTCTAAGAGCGAGGTCTCGTGGCCACCTCACCGTTGCGGGTCTAAAATATATGAGAGCATCATATTACGTGGTGTTTTTTTTCGAATTCCTACACCCCGACCCATTGCAGTGGAGGCGCCGGTGAATGTAAGTTAATGCGGCCACGATGGTTGACAAATAAATGCATTTATTTGTCATCTATTGCTCTTAGAGGTGTTTAGTCGACCTGATGGAATATACATCAAACAGTCATATTGCAGTGATGGCTTTGTTGACTGTGGTAATGGTGATAATGTTCGTAATGGTAGTGGTGAAACTGGTAAAGGAGTGAGAGGGAGTGTTTGGTGGTGAAGGGTGGTGGTGATGGTGGTGGTGAGGTGTTGGGGGGGGGGGAGTAGGGAAGCGAAGCCAAACTGCTTTATGGTAATGATGGTGATTGTGAGGAAAATGGTGGGGGAGGTGAGGGGAACTAGTGGGTGGTGGTAATGGTGATGGTGGTGGTGAGGGAGGGGAATTTCGGGGATTGAGGTAATGGGTGTAGTTGTGGTAGACAATGTGGTTAATCGATGGCGTACGTAAACAATACGCAAATGCTGTTGTAATGATGATAGTGACAGTGGGAGCACAGCCGTTGTTTTTTTATATTTCATTGCCTTGGTTCTTCCACTTCAACCTCACAACTAACGTGAGATTGTTTCATTCATTCAGTTATTTATTCAGCCGAGAGGGAGAATACGAAGTTGAGGGTTTTGATACGCTCATCATCCTCTCATCACCAGAATAACTCTAGTATTATTTTCCAGCTAACGCCAGACAACTTTATTAAGCTAAGTGTGAACCACAGGATCCTGAGAAGGTTGACTTGTCGGAAATTCTCATCCTTTCGTAGATTGACGAAGCTCATTACCAGCATAAAAAAATGGCTCTATATTATAATGAAGTCTTATTCTTTTATTACAGCTTAGGATTCAAGATGGAGACGTGGTAATTTAAGGCCAAATTAAAAGAAGACCGATAACAGGAGAAAAAAAAAAAGGCGATAGCATGTTCTGTCAGCCTCTCATGCATAATTTTTCATCAGGTGGTAACAGTGGTTGGGATGATGATGATGATGATGATGATGATGATGATGATGAGGATATGACGATAATGATGATGATGATGGTGATGATGGCTGTAGGGCCGAGGATGGTCACAGAATCAGAAAGAAGTTTATCTATAACAATGCATGTCATCAACAATAAAAACAATGTCTGTACCAAGCCCTTTCTTCTATGGGTGGGGTGGACATAAAATTACTTAAATTGTACCTTTGATAGGCAAATCAGATAAATATACAGTAGGATCGCGTATGAACCTGTCTTTTTATAATTTTTTCCTCCCTTCCCCTTTTCCTAATTGTGTGGCCAACAAAAGGAATCCTTGTTATTAGCGTGATGAGCAGGGGTGAATGGAAATCATGCCGTACACTATATTGATTTTGGTGGACGCTTCAATCTGTTACCAGCTAATTAATTACTGTACAGACAGCTGATAGTACTCGTATATTCAGCATTGACTATTACAGTATGCAGAAATACACCAAGTGCAGAGAAGGGACCCATTTTCTTCAGCGCTTCGCCAAGCGGGCTTGTTAGGGAATCATGAAGAAGTCTGCATGGTGAAACGCTGAAGGAAACGGGTCCCATCTCTGCACGCAGTGTTTTTACTCTCTACCTGCCGAAGGCAGAGGAGGGTATTGCGATCATTGAGATGAACAAGATAGGTGGCGTAGAGATTTTCGTATCCGGGCCAGAACTTAGAATGCCTGCGTTTCTACATAATTGCTGTATACTTTACTTCGACCAATGACAGGCGATTTTACTACGTTCATGTGAAGCGTATGTCACAGATGTCAAGAAAAAAAAAAAAGGATCATCGTTAACGCGTCCGCTGATACAAATTCACTGCAGTCACAAAATTTACACTCACAGGTTCTCCTGAAGCACTCTTAGGGGAACAGACTCGTAGGGCGTTGGCTGGAATAGAATACGTGGATTGTTCCGACCATGAGAGAGCTAATAGGACCATTATTACACCCAGGCTCCTGAGCTGAATAAAATTGTAAGGAAATAGGTGGAATGGAATTTTAGGGTTCTCCTGACCGTAAGAAATTAATTATTACCAGTATTAACACTGTCTCCTGTGACTCACTCTCATCTAACTGAAATCGTCTGACATTAGCTAGAAATGAATACCGCAGATGTGCCAACCAGGTATGCATTAACGACACCATATTAACAATCATGCTCATGTGTCTCACTTGGGCCTGAATAAACTCATACCGCGTTAGCTGGAATAAATTAAGCAGGGGGAAGCATGAGAGGCTTAACTTCCTGAATCCGGTGACGTCTTTTTCATTTCGTTGGTGCTCCTGTTAGACGACTGCACTCACTTTACGCGAACCTTATTAATCAGTGGGGTAATTAAGGCTGTATGTAACTTCTTCAGTTAATAAAAATTCGAGGCTAACGAAATTATACTAAGGATGGAGGAATTTGTGCATAGTTATGAATCTAAGTTTTACTGCAAGGATCTCATAAAAATATTCTTCGCTCATACTATCGCCGGACCTTTTTTTTTTTTTTTTTTTTTTACCCGTGTATGGAAGACTTATCGAAATGCTGGGCCTAGACATAATCTATATTAACCCCATTCACTACTAACAATCATTCCAAAGCAAAGTAAAATCGTATGGTGGTTGGGCGGTTGGACGACTCATATAAACATTGAAGTGAGGGATTAACCGTCTTATGGATGTATCGACTCTAGTACTCTATTCTAGATAACGTCAGACAGTTTTATTCTGGTCAAAGTGATTTATAGGAGCATGAAAGTGTAATGTCTCCACCATCCCTCTCACGGGCAAGACTACTCTAATATGCACCCATGTATATCAGAAGCCGGCTTAATTTATTCACCTGTGATAGAGTGCAGTGACAGAGACTGGAAGTGTAAATATTGTCACCCTTAATCCCCGCTTGGTGAGAACTACATTAACAGCGTATTTCGTCAACATCAGGCTATTTAATGCAGCTGAGAATGGTTTATGGGGTTTTTAGAGTATCAACATAGTCATCATTAACTCTCATATTTGGGCAAGTCTTGTTGTTATGGCATTTTAACTAACGCAGAACATCAGAGAGTCATAATATCCTGTATGTGAGGTAGAAAGATGTAAACAGTCATCCTCCGAGACTGGTTCTAGCCCTACGGATACTGGTAGGCGTATTCCTTATGTCCGTAACGTAAGCCTGCACGAATCTCCCTACAAACGGTGATGGATGTAGCAGAGGCGAGAGCTGACGTAACTGGGAAGGAGGGAGGCTTGTTTCCTTTGACGGATATCGAGTGTTGTATTATGGGGGATAGAATGTAGGTTGATTCATATTTGTAAGTGGAATGGACAATAGAGGGTTTGGATGATGCTAGTAAGTATAGGCAATAGTCAAGTGAAGGGTTATGGAAAGTAGCATGTACACCTTGACAGATACTGGCATGTGAGGGAGATATGGCAGTAATAAAGCAGCATTATAGAAGGTAGAATATTAGCTTGACTGACGCTAGAATAATAATGGTACAATGTCGCCTTATAAAAAGTAGAATATTTTCCTAACTGATACTGAGATGTAGAATGTATAGTGGAGTGTCACATTTTGGTAGGTAAAATGTACCTTGACTGATGCCGAGATGTGGAGTGAATTACTGAGAACAGAATTATAAAAAGTAGTGATGTGCAGATGATACTGGAATCTGGATGGATAATTACCAGTCGTATTTTAGAAGGTAGGAAGAGTGTTTTGGTCATACCGAGAACTGATCTGTTTCTTATCCACTTTATCCTGAATTGAAACTGCTCTCTCCCCATTTTAAAAACCGAGTCGTAGAAGGAAAATAATACTAGAATTTGGTGCCTTTTACTATGCAATGGTATGAAATGGGTGTACATGTACTGTAATGTATTATTCTGTTATTGACTCACATGACATAAGCTGCAAATGGGCGGTAATTTCCTCCGTGTTAACGTGAATGAAGCATAGTCGATCGCCATTATGGTCTTGGATCATTACTGTAGGTAAGGTGCACTTAGAGAATAGAAGAATGTGGATAATGTATGTATTCTGAGACCCAAGGAAATTGAGGCAAATTAATATAGCCTTATGTAATAGAACAGTAAGACAGTAAATGATTAAATAATATTTCTGGTTGTACTTTCCCTGGATGCGGGAAGAGGTGAAAACATAAGATAAGACTACCATTATTTAAAGTAAGAATGGGCACGGTCAGGTCCTGTTTTTCACAGAGAGTATAACAGATGAGGTGAGAGGTAAAAATAAACGGAGAATACGATTAAGAAAAAAAAAAAAAAAAGAGGTGGTTGGGCTGATGAAGGCTTGACGTATTCTTTTTCTCTCTAAATGCAAAACAGCTGGCCTCCCTCACTCATCCCCTCCTCCACCCCCTCTCTCCCCCTTTTAAAAAATCTCTCCTCTTTCTTCGTACCCCACCCTCTCACTTTTCCTTCTTGTCCTTTCTCTCCCCTCACTCTCCCTTTCCCTACCTCATTCTCCCTTATATTTTTCCTTTTCCTTTCCTTCGCCATTCCTCCTTCATCGTCATCTCTTTTCCTTTCTCCATTTTTTTTTCCATCACATTATTCATTTTTTCTTCTTTTTTCCATCATTCTTCTCATTTCTTTCCCCTTCCCCATTCCCTGCAGCACAAGTACAATCTCATCTCTTCGTGTACAGCTCCTACGTCTTATGAAGATGTACTTGGCACCTCTGTAATACCATGGACAAGTTTAACGTCTTCCTTATCTGCTCACAATTTATGGGGGACATCCCTAACATGCTAGCTCAAACTGATCAGATATTTGTTAATAAGTATCCTCTTGTACATGATTTTTATGGGGTATTTCGGTGTGTTGTTTTCGCCACTGTGCTAATGATGTTAGTGAGATAGTCATTGTGTTAGTGTTGTCAGTGTGTTTATGGTGCTGCCGTGTTAGTCATGTTATTGTGTGATTCTGCTTAGGAATTTCACCTCACAAACATTCTTTTACAGAGAATGTTGATGGGGTTTCCTTACAAAGGAAGGTCCTGACCGCACTAATTAGAGGAGCTCGTAATTAAAATTTCTTTTAAGGGCCTTCTTGGCAGTGAAATTGTCTTCTGCAGAGATGAACCCACTTGTCTCTGAGCTCAGAATCTCGAAAGTTTGTGTAATAAAGAAATTTCGTTACGTATGGAGGAGGAATTGCATCCATAAACTGCACAGTAATTCGTCATGTTCCATACTCTCTCAGAGCATCAACACAGCAAGGTAACTCAGTCTATGGGTTAGCCTGTGTTAAAATGAGACAAGGGGCTGACTGACAATATGCACATAATGGTACCCTATTTCTACTTCCCGCAAACTGGCCTCGTATTTCTTGAAGCAGGTAATGTGTCAGTGCAAACGTCACATGATTTTATTCCACATAGGTAGGACCTCTAGCACTGATAGGGTAACTGAAGTGTGTGTGTAATTCCTTTAGTTCGAAAAGTCTACTGTGTTCAATAAAATGGTCTGAAGTTAGCAAGATTCTTTCCTTCTTTCATCTTCTGTCCTTCTTTACTTCATTCTTTCCTCTTCCTTCTGCCTACGGGTAACTTTACACTCCCTCTTGTCTTTTTTTTTTTTTACTTCATTCTTTCCTCTTCCTTCTGCCTATGGGCGACCCTATACTGAGTGACAAGCCAAATGGTTCTCTGTTCATCAGGAAACCATTTACTATGCTGGGTAGTAACCATATAAACAAATTATGGCGCCTGGTGGTTTAGTGGGTAATTACGGTGCTCCAATTGGATCGAACCGGTGAAAGTTTGTATCCAGGGGGTGGTTGGGGTTTATTGCTCACGTAATGCCACTCAGGGATGAGTGAGGCTAATCACTCTCATCTTAAATATCAGGACCAACTTGCCTAGCCCCGAGCTCCTATTCTTCTCATGGGGAAACGTAGGATTGGATGATGGATGGATGGATAAAGTGAAAAACCCTTCACCATAGTTACGAGGCTGATATGCCTGGCAAAACTTTTGATATAATTAGGGTTAACTATAGATGTACCCTTGATGCAGCTTTTGTGAACTAGTTAGCTTTGATACAACACATTGGGCAGACTTTTGGAGTTGTTTAACCCAGTAAATCTGATTACTTTTATTTTATTTTGTTTGTGCAGTCTTTAGACAATTCTATTCAAAGGTCACAAAAAATGGTTTTCCCAAATCAACAAAATTGTGGAGGAGTTAAAAAAAAAAAAAAAGTCTTTGGCGTAAGGTGTTCAGTCATAAGAGGTGTGGGGTGATGGACGGTATACAGTGCTTGCGCTCCCCGCGAAGTCCTACTGATCATTATATCGGGCAGAGAGAGAGAGAGAGAGAGAGAGAGAGAGAGAGAGAGAGGATAACTGGATGTGTGTGGCTCTCCGAAGATCCTCCCTCTCAGAAATAAAAGGGGAAATAGAGGTGAAGTAAGACAGAAGCGAGCAGAAATATAAAAAGGGGAGTGAACAAAATAACAAGGAGAAAAACATTAAAAGAGGGACGTAAATGAACAGAAAGGAAGGAAGCGAAACAGAAATGAAAAATAAATAACCATAAATAAGCGGAAATGAAAAAGAAATAATAGGGTGAGCTTCAGCAGTAATAAATGAGGGAAGTGAATAGATATGCAAAGAGGAAGTGAACGAAAATATAAAAGGAAAAAATAAAGTTTAAATGGGCGATAACATGTAAAATGGGGAACAGACATACACAAAACAAGGAAAAAAAAGGAATAAGTGATTTTTCATACGTACCAGTGTCTGGGAATTGGCCTGATAATCTGTTCCCTATAGCTAAAGGTCAGCAGTCTTTGTAGTACCTCACAATTTTCTCATGTCGCGAATTCGACAGTAATACCCACCGTTTATATATATATATATATATATATATATATATAGATAGATAGATATATATATATATATATATATATATATATATATAGATAGATAGATAGATAGATATAGATATATAGATATACAGTAGATATAGATAGATAGATAGATATAGATCTATGTATGTATGTATCTATCTATCTATATACATGTTACGGGTGTCATGAAGGACTGGTGCAATGGTATTAATGAGGATGCTACCGTGAGATGTCGATGGGACTAGTGGAAAGTAAGGATAAACAAATTTTTTCCTTCGCCAGCCTGAGATCGTACTCGCGTCTATACATCCGGCAGTCAACTTCTCTAACCACCCATCTACCACAGAAATAAAAAATGGAAGTGTAATTACTGGTGGCCGCCAACGACCCGCCCCATCAGTATATCATTAACCACCCAATAAATTCTTAATAAAAAATTTTTAAGGCATCTTTCCTATCACAACCTTCTTTCCGATCGTCAGTATGGGTTCCGTCAGGGACGCTCCACTGGCGATCTTCTCACCTACCTTTCAGACTCCTGGTCATCCTCCTTTCGGGACTTTGGCGAAAGCTTTGCCATTGCACTTGACATCTCAAAGGCTTTCGATCGAGTCTGGCATAAATCTTTAATTTCCAAACTGCCCTCCTACGGTTTCTATCCTTCTATCTGTGCCTTCATCGCTAGCTTCCTTTCTGGTCGTTCTATAGCCGCTGTCGTAGACGGCCATCGTTCTTCTCCTAGATCTATCAACAGTGGTGTTCCTCAGGGCTCTGTCCTATCACCAACTCTCTTCCTTTTATTCATCAATGATCTTCTAAGCTGTACGTCTAACCCTATCCACTCATACTGATGACTCCACCCTTCATCTTTCCATTCGGTTCCCATAACGCCCATCTCAACAGTTACTTCAAGAAACAAGGGATGAGGCTATGGCACACCTAATGTCTGACTTGGCTCATATCTCTGACTGGGGTAAAAATAATATGGTTGTCTTTAATGCATCTAAGACTCAGTTCTTACACCTATCAACCCGACAAAATCTTCCACAGGTATACCCACTAATGTTTAATAATATTCAGATTAATCCTGCATCATCCTTGAACATGCTTGGGGTTTCATTTACTCGGGACTTATCTTGGAAAGATCATATTACATCTCTTGTAAAATCTGCTTCCAAGAGATTGGGTGTGCTAAGCTGACTCCGCTCTTTCTTTACCCCTGCACAATTGTTGACTCTATACAGGGGTTTTATCCGCCCCTGTGTGGAGTACAACTCTCATGTGTGGGGGGGCTCCCCACATACAGCTCTTCTCAATAGGGTGGAGTCAAAGGCTTTTCGTCTCATTAACTCTCCTCCTCTTACTGACTCCCTTCAACCTCTGTCTCTTCGCCGCACTGTTGCATCTTTATCTCTTTTCTATCGCTACTTTAATGGTCACTGCTCCTCTGAACTGTCTGCTTGCATTCCTCCACCTCTACGACGGGCGCGTAGCACCCGTCTGGCAGCAAACTCTCATCCCTTTTCTGTCCAACTCTCTAATGCAAGAGTTAACCGTTACTCCCAGTCTTTCATTTATGCAACAGGTCAGCTCTGGAACTGTCTCCCTCTGTCTGTATTTCCTCCTGCCTATGATCTCCAGTCTTTCAAACGTAGTGTGTCCAGGCATCTCAAAATGATCGGATCTTGAATTTGGCTCTCTATTGTATTTTGTTTTTCTCTTGGAGGGAACTGTTACTGCGGGCTCATGGCCTTTGGTTCCTTCTTCCTCGCATTAAAAAAAAAAAAAAAAAAAAAAGCAGCAAAAACAGACATGGCGACCTTTTACCATTTTTGTCTCCCGTGTAATGGAGGCCATATTTCACTCGGGACCAGGGCTATATTAAGTCTTTTTCTCTAGGTGCGGTGTCCTCATCTTTCCGTCGTTTCTCGGCTCATTCACTTTCTCTCTCTCTCTTCCCTTAATGTATTTTTCTGGTGTCCATAATTTCAGCTGGTGTTCGTTCTTGTCACGTTGTTCCCACTCTTTCTTGTCTTAACCGATTCGCTTTCTTGGGAAGTTTCTTGCAAACAGAAAGACAGGCGGAGGCAAGAGGAAAAACAGAGATCAGTTTATAAGCAAGAGAGAGAGAGAGAGAGAGAGAGAGAGAGAGAGAGAGAGAGTGACCTACTGATGACCTAATGGGCAAATCCCTCAATTCATCCACAAGATCATTAGTACCTTCAGCTCTGTAACGACCGGCAAGTGGACTCATGTTGGTATAGTTTTTTTTTTTTTTTTTTCCAGAAATTAATCCAAAACTCACCTGAAGGTTGTACCTCATGTTGCAGGATAACTGACTTTTTTTTTCTTTTAATTCAGAATTATTTTGTCTGTTTTTCATCTGGACTCTGTTTATATTTGTTATTACCTCTGCCAACAAAGTTGGACCGAGGTTATACATTCACCATGTCTGTTTGTTTGTGTGTAAGGCATGTCAAAAAGTTGCTATCATCTTTTAGTGAAATCTGGTGGATAGTTTGGTAGTGGGTCAAGGAAGATTTGGTTACATTTTGAGATGGATCCAGATCCAGATGCATGAATAAATAATAGATTTTATTGGCGCTGTCGGAGGTATGCGCTTCTTGATGTGAGCAACTGGGCAGACTAAGACGTATACTTAAGTATGATAGGCCAGTAAGGTATTCGTCTGATACGAAACAAGAATCACAGAAGTAACAATTATACAGCATTCAGAGAGCGCATACCTCCGGCAACTCCACTACCAGACATAATAGATTACCGCCAAAATTTAATCACCTCTTCCATGGCCCATGAATACCATATCCAAAAAATTTCAATGAAATCCATCAATAATTTAGTGAGAGAGCTTGTGGACAAACAATCAAACAGGGGTCAATAAATAATCTCTGTCTCCGATGGCAGAGGTAATAATACATTTTACAGGCATCGGCTGAGGAATGAATTCTTGGAGTGCTTCTGGTTTTCCCTTTTGTCGCTTCTAAACTTCATAGTCATCTCATGATCGGGACAGTTTTAACATTCTTTTGCAGCTAAAGACAAGCGATTTTATACCGCAGAGAGTGAGTCAAAGGAGCCTGAGTGTTAAAACTATTGGTATTTGAAAGCTGAGAATATTGTGATAGTAAACGATGCACATAATAATTAAAAAAAAAAAAATCAGTATTCTGAAAATAGCAGTGAAGAGAGACGAGATAAATCGTTAAAACATAACTGTTTGAACCCGACGACTTTTTAATATTAAGTTCTATATACTACGGTACCAGGTGACCTTAATGAGGAAAGACAACATTATTGTAGCAAAGTGGCTGATAAAGCTATATTTAAACCATCTAGACAGATGCAAATGTGAATAAATTGTGGATAGACAAGGATCGTGGAAAGTGTTAAGAATATATGGAGTAGATGGGAAGTTGTTGAATGCTGTGAAGAGTATGTACGATGGTGCTAAGGCTGCAGTGCGTGTGGATGGTGAACTAAGTGAATTTTTCTCTTTGAAAGTTGGTTTGAAACAGGGATGTGTCATGTCTCCATGGTTGTTCAATCTGTACATGGATGGGGTAATAAAAGAGGTACAAGGTAGGGTAGTGGATGTTGGAGTGGCCCTGGTGAGAGAGGATAGTGTGTGGAAACTCCCTGTACTGTTGTTTGCAGATGATACTGTGTAGTTGAGTGAAGACGAAGGGGAGCTGCAAGGCTTGGTGAATGAGTTTGAGAGAGTGTGTAAGAAACGGAATCTAAAGGTGAATGTAGGGAAGAGTAAAGTGATGGTCTTTGAGAAAGGTGAAGTCAGTGAATGTACAGCGAGGTTGGATGGTGAGGAATTGGAAAATGTGAGTACGTTTAAGTACTTGGGTAGTGTGATGAGTAAGGATGGAGGTTTGGAGGGTGAAGTGCTTGAAAGGGTACAGCAGGGAAGAAAGGTTGATGGTTCTTTGAAAGCAGTGATAAGAAACAGGGAAGTGAGCATGGAAGTGAAAAAGTTACTACATGACAGTATTGTGATACCAACTCTAACGTACGGAAGTGAAGCTTGGACGTTGTTGGAAGGACACAAGTCAAGAGTGAGAGCAATGGAAATGAGTTATTTAAGAGAAGCATGTGGAGTCACATGGAGAGACAGGCTGACGAATGAGGATATAAAGGAGCGTTGTGGTGTTGATGTGGATGTGATAGGAAGCGTTATGAGGAACACACTGAGGTGGTTTGGCCATGTGGAGAGGATGGAGGGTGAAAGACTGACGAAGAGAGTGTATGTGAGTGAGGTGGAGGGGGGAAGAGGGAGGGGGAGGCAGAGGATGAGATGGAGGGATGGGGTGGAGAGGTACAGTATATGAGAGAGGGGGGTGTAAGTTGGGAGCAGGGCAGTGAAATGGCGGGGGACAGGGCGACTTGGAGGCGATTTGTTTGTGGCCACCCCAAACGGGATTGAGGCGTCTGGCAATAGATAGACAGATAGAGTTGTAAAAAAATCATTAAAAAATAACCGTAGTGAAGTGTCTAAACAACGATATTTAATTATCACCCATTCACTCACTTGAACAGAGTTATACGAAACATTACATCATTTCATACACAAAGTGACCTTTGTGACTCCACCTTCCTTTGAGAATAGCACACATAATCACAGAGTTTACTTGCAGAGAGTAAATATGTTTAACTAGAACAATTACGGGCAACGAGTACTCCAGTTACTTCTCCTTTTTATAGACAAAGTATTCAACTTCAGTAAACATGTACAGTACAAACAGATTATGTAAAAGCATTTAGTAAACATGTACAGTGCAAACAGATTATGTAAAAGCATTTAGTAAACACGTAGGGAGCAAACGGACTAACACCCTCAGGATCGTATAACTCACTCCTATGTGCATAATAGCAATCTGAGCTGCAGTAATATATCTCTACTGCCGACAGCGTTGATAGCGTCAGTATTATCACTCGGGATCCCATGAATCATTCTCAGCCCAATAAAAGTTTCTGGCGTTAGCAGAAATTAGATATTAGAGTTGTTCCACCTATGGCAGGGTAAAGTAACAGGGTTCTGCGAATGTTTAAAGAAATAACAAATTAGTTATTTTTCTTAAAGAAATTGAAACAAAGACCTTTTTATTCGAGAATACATCTATAAGCATTATAAGAAAAATTGTACAACACTGAAATTCGTTCCTGAAAGTAAGGAGACTTGAAAACAGGAATGATTAAAATAATTCAAAATGTCAGTTGCTCCTTTCTGCCCAGGGACGTCCTTTTCTTTATATCATTCCTTTAGTTACCAGATTATTTTATCCCGTTTGGGATAGACTTTTCGATAAGGAGAGGTTAAATACAGCCTTCAAGCTTGCTTTCTCCAAGGAAACTTTCCTATGCTTAATAATGTAATCTGGGGTCAACAAATAATATATATAGCTATTACGTCACCAAGATGAAGTGGTTAAGGAAGTAATATAGGCCCATATCGTATGATGAAGTAAATATCGTTCATTTATCCAGTATCCTTATTTTACTTCCCCTTTCCATCTCCTTTATCTGTTATCCCATTTACATACACCTGTCCTCACCATCATATTTTAACACAAAATTCTCACACCATTCCATGACTAACCCCATTTCGTCTCTCCTTTCTATTTCCCCCTCATTCTACTGGCTCGTTTCGACATCTCCATTTCTTCACCTTCATTTCTAACCTCATCTTCTGAATATCCCCATTTTTCCTCTCCCACCCATCTCTTCTCTTTCTTTTATCCTATTCCCAAACTTCACTCCTCACAATCATGTTTTCATCATAACTATCTACCCAACTCCTCATGCATCTTTACTTGGCTCTCCTCCCTCTCTCCTCTTATTTCTCCTTCCCAATTGCCTTCCTTTCTCATCCCGTCTTCCATCTCCCTTCTTTTACCTCCTTAAACTCGTCTCAAGCATCATCATTATGCTGCATCTTCTCACTTCCTATTTCCGAATTTGGCCTATCTTCTTCCATTACATCATATCCCTTCCTTGAGAGAGAGAGAGAGAGAGAGAGAGAGAGAGAGAGAGAGAGAGAGAGAGAGAGAGAGAGAGAGAGAGAGAGAGAGAGAGAGAGAGAGAGACTTTTCTATTGTCCCAATAAATAATGGTTTCCAGATTTATTTGCAGTATGCGAATGTTAAGTCTTCTACGTATAGGCTTTTTAATGTCTCTACCAGTCGTCATCTACAAAAAGAAAAATAGTCTAATTTATTTATAATTTACATCAGCAGTCTGTCTTATAAGAATTTTTACTTTTTCTTAGTCTAACCTTTAACTGTTTCCATATATATATAATTATTTTACCATTCATCTAAAGACAATGGATAGAAAGAATTAGGGAGTAGAAAAAAATGTTGGAGTGAAAGAGAAAGTAAGAACCGAAATCAGAAAGACTTAAAGAAAGAATGAACATGAAAAGGTAAATATCAGTGTGCCCTATAATATACATATAATACAGCCAGAAAAATATGAAAACAATGATGGTGAAGACTAGTATAACGTGAAAGCGAAAGGAAGTTGGGTTAGGACGAATTCTGAAATAAAGAATGGTGCATCAGGCAGGGTGGGTAATAATTAGACGCAGAGAGGGACAAGAATGAAACTGTAATTTAAGCAGCATGGGATGAACTGTGAGAAAGAGAGGAAAGAGGAGAAACACAGGGAGCAAGAGAGTGTGAGAAAGTGAGGGAAAAGTTGCGTTATATCACGAGATATAGGAGATTAATATCAGCATAAATATTACACACACACACACACACACACACACACACACACACACACACACACACACCAACTCAAACACATATAGAGTAAACAGACAAACATGAAAGCAAGTGTGATTTCATGTGTGCAAAGTTAAACAAGGAAACAAATGGAAAACACTCAAAATCAACCACGCAAACATTCATAATTAAGGAAACATACATATATCAGGTCAGAAAAGCAAAGTTTTACACCCACATATTCTGACATTGGCCAGCATAGCGCTCCGGCAAAAACATTTCCGCGCACGATCACGGTCATAGAAGCCCACCTGCAGTCCTCTTCTCCCTCCTGATTTACGTGGCTGCGGAAATGGTGAGCTTGGACGAACCCTTAATACGGTACACCTCGCTGAACTCATGGGATTGTACGCCGCGTTCTAGGTTTCATCATTTTAGTGACAGGAGACTTGGTACTAGCACCTTTTACTCGGATATTTAGTTTGAACATTAAGCCTTGACGCTCCCCTTTATGCCTTTTATGCCGTTATAGTATCAACCAAGATTCCTTCATAACACACAAGAGGATTCTTTTGTGTAATATACAGAATACTCGTAAATAGCTAAGAAAGAAACTTTTACGAATCTCCCATGTCACGGTACAATGCGACCCTAAATTATGTAGCAGACTTCGCAGCGCCTTTTACTAAGTGATTAACTCTGCGTACTGCACCACTTTATTCTTTTCTTATCATTGTCAGTATCTAGTTTGGCCACAGTTTGCCTAGCTTCAGTAGTGTACAAGTGGAGAAAAATGTGTAATATGCAAAGTATATCACTAAGAAAAAAGATATTCCGAATGCTTCACTGCCATTTATAATACGGCGCTCTGACCTGACTTGCAGTTTATTACCCAGACTAATTAAATATTTACCTTCTTACTAATGCACTCATCTTTTGTCACTGAAATATCTCTCACAATAATCGACTTAACGAGGTGATTAGGAATGTGTGGGAGACGGTGTGACTGAGTAATGACTGGAGATTTACCACCCTCGTTGCGAAGCCAGCGGAGTGGTAATGTTTTCAGTTGTGAGGTTGGCTGGTTGGCTGTGTTTGTGTGTGGGTAACTAAGATATCTCATGAACGGCTTGAGCTATCAACATGAAACCTTCATGGTATCAAGATATGGCCAAAATCTTGGACGAGTTCGAAAACTGGCACTCGGGGTCAAGGTCAAGATCACCAAAATGGCTACCAAAGGTCGACTTGTTGACCTTTGGTGACCTTAACCTTGGCCTCGAGTGCCCATTTTCGAACTCGTCCAAGATTTTGGCATATCTTGGTATCCTGGAAGTTTCTTGTTGATAGCTCAAGCAGTTCATGAGATATCTTGTTTACCCACACACAAAGCCAGCCAGCCAGCCTCACAACTGAAAACATTACCACTCCGCCTGCTGTGAAGCGAGTGGAGTGAGCTGAATATAGAACGAGTATTGCGAATTAACACGTTTTCACCATTCTTATAAAAACATCCAGTCCAACATTATCCCCTACTAGGCGCAGGAGTCTGGGGATAGATTTAATTACCAAGCACATTAACGTGTAGATAACCAGTCCAGTCTACTTCGTGGCAATACATGATCGAAAATTCCTCGTCATTTCTTGGCGATTGAACCTATGCAAGGTTTTCCCTCTGAATGGGTCGTTGCAGCCAGATGATCACAGGTATGAATATGGAACTGAATATGCAGAAACCAAGGACGCACACCCACGCTTAATAGCCTCGACTCTGCATTTAGAGGCAAGGTCGTGTCCTTCACGCAGCGGTGAGGGGGATAACGAGGTTTGGCGGGGAAGGTGGTGGAGTCTGGGAGGCTCTTACATACTGAGTTGTATTCTCGTCAGCTAGGATTTTCTTGCACCTCTTTCTTACCATTTAAAAAAGTAGGTGCTTATTAATCTGTACCCTACCATGTTATTTATGCAATATGTGTCGATATTAAAAAGCTAAAAATAACATGAAAGAGAATGATAAACTGTTGCATGCAAAATTTAAGACTAAGTAAGAGGTACCAGAAAACTTCCTGAAATGACGAGACATTCTCCCATTCACTCATCGAATAAGGTGTTACACCTCATTCAGCCACCCAGATCCTTGCTTACACACCCATATTCATCCATCAAATCACACATCTAACATTAAGAGCACACTTACCGCCTACTCCCCTTTCTCCAATCTCCCCATTCATGGTTGAGTATTCCCTTATATTTTATTTCAGCTAAAGTGGGATGATTTTCTTGAGGGTTTGAGACGGTTAATTGTGGCATCATTAACTATCTCATGGCCGGGACAACCCAGGTATTGTGTTCTAGTTTACGCTAATTGGTGTTATTCTGTTATATACTGAATATTAACTCACAAGCCACAGTCAGCCAATAGGCATAGTCACATACCCACATTCGAACACTCACTTTTCCACACACACACACACACACACACACACACACACACACACACACACACACACACACACACACACACACACACACACACACCTCCATTCAGCATCCATGAGTAGAACCCATCATACCTTCCACACGATAATCTACGGCCACTCACTCCCACTCCCACATTTAGTTACCAACCATGCACTAACGCCCGCGACATTTACCTAATAAATACTCGCCAACATCCCAGATTCCAAGCCAAAGACTCGCTTATACGTCCATCCATACAGAAAACTCACATTCAATCTTATGGCTTCTGTGAGTTACTACGAGCTGCATAAAGTCGTCGGTGGAACGGTGATATATAAAGCGAAAATGTTAATCATGATAACTTTTAATATTTTCAGTTCCTTGAAATCCCTTAAATATAGCAAAATCGTCAGACGTTAGCCGAAATACAATGCAATGTATGCGTGTCTCGCTGCAAAAGTGTTAGTTCATTGAAGAATCTCTTGTCTTCACACATTAAACCTTTCACTGTGATGATATATTAGTTTCGTTTAATCCTGCTACCTGCAAACTGTTTTATTCAACTTACGAAGGATAACTTGAATTGAAGGTGCTAATAACAGGTGTATCCAACTCCTCCAGTTCAAAAAGTCTCCCTATGCTTAAATATAATCTAAGCTTTTAAGGTTTCAAGAATGAAAATAAAAACTGTCGTCTGAATGATGTAGTTAAGACCACTTGTGAACACCCGACATTTATCCTTTAATTTTTTTCTCACTTCTGCACATTCAGCCACTACCCACTCGCCTGCATCACAACACGCATCCACTGAACATTCTTTTACATCGTCATTGATCCACCATCACACATCAGGTATTCAGTAATAGAATTTCTTACTACCACATCCCAGTCCCCTACTAGTCAAGTATTTTCTAGTATTTAATTCCAGCTAGCACCACATTCTTTTATTCATCAGAAGTTATATCACAACCATTTTTATTAATACTTTCAACACTAATATTCTCATGGCCCGAATACCACTAACATTTTGTTCCAGCTGATTTCAGACGATTCCATTCAACTGAGAGTGAGGCATTGGAAATTGACAGGAGTAATATGTTCATCATTAATAGAAATGCCTCTAGTATTCTGTTCCAGCTATGGTGTCAAATGAATTATTCAGCTGGCAGTAAGACGTTGAAAGCCTGAGAGAGTTAATACCCTCTCATCAACACCCCTTCATTTGCAAAACCAGTCATTTCCACAGGGATTCATTTATTTCCGGACATTCGTTCACCTGACAATAGCTAACATGCTACCACCAGCCACTCTCTTATATTCCCTTTCATCCTTCAATACAAAGCCGCTGTTCATTATTATAGCATCTCTTTTCACCCCACGCGCACTCCTATGACCAACTGTTAGCTGAATAAATCGGCCGCCTTTACGGAAAGTAAGTGAGGTAACACGACAAAGAGGAATTTAATAGTATGTTTTGCTACCTCACTTCACAGTACTTTACGACTGCTTATCGCTTCTTCACGTTTTCCAGTCAAGACATTCATTCGTTTCCCCATATTCATCCACCAGGCTCTAAGTAGCATCCAGCCGTCATCTTCACCAAACCCGTCATCCACACTTAATAATGCTCCAACTCTTTCCCTATTTTTATAACCTACACAGGAACTCCACACAATGCCTATCATTAAGCCACTCTTTCTGCCTCTCAGCCCCCCACAACCCACTCCCCTTTAATTTACGCCGTTTTGTTTCTCTCATTCTGTCAAATACTCGTGTTGTTCCATTCTCAGTGAATTTTTACTTTTCTTCTTTGTTGTATCCTCCTTTTACCATTCCCACCATCCATACTGTCGACCCCATTGCTCTTTCCCTTTTTAATTTCTTCCTCATCTGCTTTCTTTTTTTTCCTGTGTTATGTTATTAGTTCTTATTTTTTTTTTTACCTTGATCTCTGTTGCATCCTCCCGTATTCATGTGCCACTATTCACATTCTTCACCTTATTCCCTCCGTTCTATGCTTTTCTCCACCTAATTTAATACCTCATTTCTCAAACGTTCCACTTTCGCCCTCAAACGTTCCACTTTTTTTTCAGGTGATATTAGAATCTCCGATCATTAAATTTTTTCCCTATCGCTTATCCCTCATTCATTATCCCTTTTTTTCTGTTTTATTTCCCCACCCTCATACATTCTTTTCTATCTGTTCACCGTCCCTCACTCACTCTTTTATGTCATACTTATTCACCCTAACAGTATTACTATATTCTCTCCTACCTACCCTCAGACAACTCTCCACTCTCATGATGTCATATTCTGCATCGCTGACTCTGACCCTCTCAACTTCTTTCCTCTTGTACCAACATACTCTCGCCTCTCCACTCACAATGGCCCGTGTGGTTGGAACGCTCAGTAGCACCTCAGCCATAGTAAAGTCTTGCCTATCGCTTCATTGACCAGTTTCTGCTTTGTTATTTAAGGTACATGTATGGATTGAAGATACAATGTGCACAAATAACCTAAATAAGAATACGGGTAGGAAGCTTAGTGCACCACTGAATCTTACCCTCAAACCTTCCATTTCTTCTGCTGGCATTTGGAACCCACATTCACGCCACCTCTCTCACTCAGTTTCTCACTTCCATATCTCCGCCTGCCCCCCACATTCCCATTCTCTCACACTCAGCCACTCACTCTCACTCTCTCAGTTGCACCCACACATAATTTCACACCATCAGTAATTGCCAGTCTCTCAAACTTTTTGACCTTTCAGTATATCAGGCTGAAACACGGGGTTATTCATGCTTCCAGTCTTTGCTGTTTCATAGTCTTCTTGCCTTTTTATTTATATTTAAGATTTTTTAGCAGTTCTTATTAGCAGTCTCTTCTTTACCGTCACTAAACATTCCAAATGGTTTCCTAAAATTCCAGGGTCTGTTCCCCCCCCCCCACCGCTTCTCTCTCTCTCTCTCTCTCTCTCTCTCTCTCTCTCTCCAGTACACATCTTCTATTCTCTTTGCCCTATTTGCGTTTGTATGTCTGTCATTACTGCAATACACAGTCATCCCTTCCTTTCTCTTCTCTTTGTTATCTCCACAACAATACACATCCCTTCCTCTCCATTCTCTTGGCTGTCCCCTTACCTCTCCCGCTCACTGTCTCTCTTCTTGTTCTTGGTGCTCCCTTCTACCTCCCTTTATCCATCCTCCTCCTCCTCCTCCTCCTTCTCCTCCTCCTCCTCTCTCGATAAAATATCACCGAGAATTCTCAAAGAAGCAAAACATGAGTTACTGCTGCCACTCTCTGTCTTATTCAATAAATCATTAAGTACTGGGAAAGTTCCACGCGAATGGAAACTAGCAAATGTAGCCTAACACCAATTTTCAAAAAAGGAAATGAGTCGCACCCAGGAAATTACAGACCAATCAGCTTAACATCAGTAGTGTGCAAGTTAATGGAAAAAATCATAAGAGATAAAATAGTTAATTATCTAGAAGAAAATAATATAATTAAAGACTCGCAGCATGGATTCAGACATCGTCGTTCATGCTTAACTAACTTACTGGACTTCTTCCACGATGTTTACAATTCATACGATGACACAAGAGAAGTAGAAATAATTTACCTCGACTTTCAGAAAGCATTTGACACTGTCCCTCACAAGCGTCTCATGAGAAAAATAGAAGCGCATGGAATAAAAGGAAAGACGCAAAAATGGTTACAAGACTGGCTTTCAGACCGAAAACAGCGAGTTGTGATAAACGGAAAGGAATCCAAATGGCGTAATGTGATCAGCGGCATTCCCCAGGGCTCAGTACTTGGACCGATACTTTTTATTATCTATATAAATGACATTGATGAGGGTCTAAATTGTAAAGTATCCAAATTTGCAGATGATACTAATATAGCCAGTAAAGTCACTTCAAAATTACAGTGGCAGCAGTTACAAAATGACTTTAATACTTTAGCAAGCTGGGCAGAAAAATGGCAAATGAAATTCAACACAGGAAAATGTAAAGTACTTCATATTGGAAGTAACAATGTCCATGCAAATTACAAAATGAACAATATTCAGTTATCAAGTACAGACAGTGAAAAGGATCTTGGTGTGATAATATCAAATGACCTAAAACCAAGCAAGCAGTGTACCGATGCGGTTAAAATTGCAAACAAGCTAGTGGGTTTTATTGGAAGAACTTTCGAGTTTAAATCGGATAAAGTCATACTTGCCTTGTACAACTCGCTAGTGCGCCCCCATCTTGAGTATTGTGTGCAATTCTGGTCTCCGTACTACAGAAAGGACAATGAAAAATTAGAGAAAATTCAGCGAAGAATCACAAAAATGATACCACGACTTAGAAACAAACCATATGAGGAATGCCTTGAAGAACTTAAATTATTTAGCCTAACGAAGCGCAGGTTAAGAGGGGACCTTATTGAAGTTTTCAAAATCATGAAGGGATATTATAACTTAGACACGAATAAATATTTTGATATAGACCGGTCGAGTCAAACCAGAAGTAATGGCTACAAAATCATGGGAAAGCGATTCCAATCCCACGAAGCAAATTACTTCTTCTTTAACAGAGATGTAAATATCTGGAACAGATTACCCTCAGATACCGTGAACAGTATCTCAATCGAGACATTCAAAAACAAATTAGACAAGTATTTGCACGAGAATCCTCAGCTGACTCTTTTTCTGTCCGAATAACTTGCTTTTATAGCTACGGTACATGTAAGTTCATGCCCCTTTTGTCTACAAGACACCCCGTAAACAATGTACCCGTACATAGTGTTGCGTCACGATATTATACATTTTCAATTTATTCAGTGCAAACAAAGCAATATAAGCACAGATTAGGATCTGCACAGATAACCCTGAGTTAACGGTCACTACTCTTACTTTCGACCTGTGATGGGCTGTGGATCACTGAGGGTCCATGTTAGTCAAGTGACCACCATCGGGATATTTTTAATGTAGCAGGGGTCACTGCTTCAGGATGAAACTTGTGTGCTTGTCCCATATGGGAGAGTTCCCTGTCTCAGTGGAGTGAACGGAGCTAGGGCCTGATTGACTGCTGCCAGGCAAGGCTGCTGCACCACCCCTAAACATCCACACTGGGCAGTCCCCTCGTGTCTACAGTACACCCCGTAAACTTAACATAGCGTCACGTCACGTCATTATACGTTTTTCGATTTACCCAAAGCAAATGAGGTAATATACAGTAAGCACAGATTAGGATCTGCACAGATAACCCTGAGTTAACGGTCACTACTTTTACTTTCGACCTGTGATGGGATGTGGATCACTGAGGGTCCCTGTTAGTCAAGTGACCACCATCGGGATTTTTTTAATGTACCAGGGGTCACTGCTTCAGGATGAAACTTGTGTACTGTCCCACATGGGAGAGTTCCTTGTCTCAGTGGAGTGAACGGAGCTATTGCCTGATTGACTGCTGCCTACCTAAAAAGCGCCAGGGAAAGTTGCTGCACCACCCCTAAACATCCACTCTGTGCATTGCACATCCACACTGTGCACTGTGCAGTCCCCTTTTATCTAAGACTCCCGTCTTATATATTTTTCAATCTCCCCAGTGCAAATAAAACAATATAAGCACAGATTAGGATCTGCACAGATAACCCTGAGTTAACGGTCACTACTCTTACTTTCGACCTGTGATGGGCTGTGGATCACTGAGGGTCCCTGTTAGTCAAGTGACCACCATCGGGATTTTTTTAATGTACCAGGGGTCACTGCTTCAGGATGAAACTTGTGTACTTGTCCCACATGGGAGAGTTCCTTGTTTCAGTGGAGCAAACGGAGCTAGGGCCTGATTGACTGCTGCCTACCTTAAAAGCGCCAGGCAAGGCTGCCGCACCACCCCTAAACATCCACACTGTGCAGTGTGTAGCTTCCACATTATGTCCACAGACTTCCCATTAACTCAATGTACCGGTTTATAATGTCATGCCGTAACTATTATTTTATATGTTTACTTTCTCTTTCGGGTTACTTTATCGGGTAGCTTATAGATAAAGTATTATAGAATGTGACTTTTCCTTTCCAGTGTTTCCTATAAAATTTCCATGTCAGTTTTTCCATGTTGCATGGTGGTTTTTCTCACTTTTTCCTGGAGGGTTTGGTGGCTGGGGGAGCCTTCTTGCTTTACTATCCTTATCCTTCAGCGTGTAGAGTTAAATCTTGTAGTCATAGTTTTCTCTAACAAGCAGCCTCGAAAGGACCATAAGGTCTGTTGCTGTTTGCTTTCCTGTGTAATCCTGTGTAATCCTCCTCCTCCTCCTCCTCCTCCTCCTCCTCTCTCTCTCTCTCTCTCTCTCTCTCTCTCACACACACACACACACACACACACACACACACACACACACACACACACACACACACACACACACACAAACGTGAGGCCTACATACAGGTGGGGTAAGCCTCACACACAAGCCTTTTGATCTCTTTCAGTCCTCCTCATCCTCCCTGACATCTCATCTAGGATCTCTCTCTTTCCCTTGCTTTCTCTCCTTTTCCTCCTTTTTTCTACCTGTTCTCTTCAGTACTCTTTTGTTTTCATTTTTCCTCCCTTCCCTGTATTTTGTTTTCTACTTTTATACTTCTCTCTCTCTCTGTCTCTGTCTCTCTCTCTCTGTCCATCTGTTCGTCTCTCTCTCTCTGTTGTTTCTTCCTTACTCCGGCCATTATTCTCGGTTATATCTTCTTCTCCCATTAGACTTATTGTATTGTCCCCTATGCTTCCTTTATATCGCTTTCTCTCTCCTTGCCTTCCCCCTCTCCATCTGCATACTTTGTTACTCCAAACTGTTCATTCTTCCTTCTGTCTCTTTATTATTTTTCTGCTTTAATCGTCTTTGTTTCTCATCAGATATCCTGCTTTGCTTCATGTCTTCCTTTATTGATTTTTTTTCTTCATTTTTTGCTCCTCTTTAACTTCCTCGCTGCCTTTCAAACCTCATCGATTGTCCTATTCCAGAGTTTACTTTTCTTCTTGTTTCTAAAATCAGGTGTTGCCTTTCAATCATCTGCTTTACTTATCACTCCTATTGCACTATGTTCATCTTCCCTCTTGTCTCTGCATTCCGTTCTCTCTTATTGACCCGCTTCCCATCAAACCTCCTGCATTGCCTCTCTTCGTCCAGTGCAAAATCAAAATCTTCCCAACTCTTCTCACCTTTGTTTGTTCCAGCCTCATTTCCTGCACTCCTCCTCATTCTTGAGCTTATCTTGACTCCTTGCCCCGCTCTCCTTTCCGATCCACCTCCGCAGTTCCATTCTCTTCATCCCATCTTCCACTCTTTGCCTTCCTCCATCCCATTCCTTTCAGTGGTCTTCTTCTATCTTCCCTGACTTATCCCTTTCTCCTCCTTTCCAAGCCAGTTCTCTCTAACTGGTTCCAGCTTCTCCCTCCTACTCCACTCTTCCTTTATCTTATTTTCTCTTTTCCTTGACTCTTCCATTATCTTCCTTTCTCCTTCCTTCCTCGACTCTTCCTTATCTTCCTTTCTCCTCTCTTCCTAATTCTTTCTAATCTTTCCTCATTCTCTCTTCGCCGTTTGTTCTCTTTTCCTTTCTTTCCTTCTCTGCTACATTTTCCCTTCTGCCTTCGGTCTCGCCTTCATTGCTACCTCTACTCTCCTTCATTCCCTCCCTCTCTGTCTGTCTGTCTGTCTGTCTGTCTGTCTCTCTTTCCTTTGTCCTCCTGTTTTCACTCTTCCCTTCGTCTCTTTCCTCTCATTTTCTTTCCCTCTTCCTCCTCTTTCCTTCACTGCTACCTTCCCCTTCCTCTTTCTCCCTCCTTCCTTTCCTCCTCTTTGTTTTCCGGCTTTCATTTTCTTTTCCAGCCAGTACTCACGTGATCCTAGTTGCTCCCTCATCCCCCTCCTAACTCTCCCTATTTTCTCCTTCCTCCCTCACTGCTACCTCTCTCTCTCTCTCTCTCTCTTCCTCTATTTTCATTCCTCCTTTTCCCTTCACAGTAACTGCCTCCCTCCTTCTTTCTTTCTCCTTCAGTCTTCCGTAACTTACACGTCCCCTCTCCTTTATAAACAGGCCACGTTAACTTTTGCTGCTTCCTCCAGTTTCTCTCCTCCTTTCTTCCCCTTCTTCCTGTCTTGTTCACTGCTACTCTCCTGTTCGCCTGCTTTTCCTCTTCTTCGTTCTTCCTCTCTCCTTCTCCTCCTAACCCAATCCTTCAACATGTTAATTTCAGTTGTATGGCTGATGTTAAAGTTGGTCATCTGTGTGGATATGGAGGTAAATATGCTATATACTGGTGAGGCATTAGGGAAAAGATAAACTTTAAAGATACATTTGGTTATAATAAGGTAATTTAGTTTGTTCAGTGAGTAATCAAAATTCGTAGAAGTTAATTAGAGTGTTAGTTTCATATTCAGCTTCAGTACAGCAACAAGTGGCACCATTGTTATAAATGTTAATGAAGAGATGTTAACCGGGGAAACTGTGTGGAGGTAAATCAGAAGAGGGAGAGATCTGGGTTTCTGCGAGGAATAGGGTTAGAAGAGATTTTATTCAAGGAGGATGTGAACAGAATTCTATTGGTACTAAGATCTCATATGCTGGTAAAATGTTAGGCATAAATTGCACTTAGCTGACGAACTCTGATTTGTGGTTGCAGTAACAGCTGTTGGCACAGTTGCTCGACAACAAGGAAAGCCTTGTGCCCCCAGCCTTACCCTGGTGGTGGTGGCAACCAGAGGTACCACTGTGTTTGCTCTTGATAATGCAGTGGCAATTGTTAAACCCTTACATAGCGTCATGTCATGTCATTATGTATTTATCAATTTATTAACACTTTCGCTGTCTTTGGGCGCGGATCCGCGTCCAACCTGTAAGTGTCCAACCAACTCTTAAGACTTGGATCCACGTCCAAGCAAATAAATAATCAGGAACTGCGTCTAGCATTGTGAAATTTAATCTGTTATTAGCCTGACTGAATTTCCAGTTCGGTGATACTATTTTCATTTATGGTAGGGTTCGAAAACGTGACCGAAAAACGCTTAGAAAAAAGTGGTATAAACACTCTTATGCACTCTTTCAACTTATACTCATCATTACTAATGTACTTTACACAATATCACTTTCTATTTTCTTTCATCTCATTCTACAAAGTCTCAGCTTTCTAACAGTGTAAAATCAAATCCGCTAATCAGAATATTTCGGGGTGAGAAAATGATCAGAATAGAAGCTCAAGAGCACAGATTTGGTATAAACATTCTTAAGCACTCGTTCAGCATATACTCGTCATAACTATTTTACTTTATGGAATATTAATTTCTTTTTTATATCATCTCATGCTACAAAGTCACAGCTTTCTAACTTTATAAAAAGTAATCCGCTAATCCAATTATTTCGGGATGAAAAAGTGATTGGAAAAGAAAAAACTCGAGCGCCCGGCAGAGGAGTGAGGGAGAGTGAGGTGGGCAAAAGCCTACGAGTTCTGCTGTCTTCAAGGGATGGGGTGGGGGGTTCGGGCCGTGAAAGCGTTAAATGCAAATAAAGTGGTATACGCACAAATTTGGATCTCAACACATAGCCTTGAGTTAACGGTCACTGCTCTTACTTTCGACCTGTGATGGGCTGTGGATCATTGAAGGTCCTTGTACGTTAGGTGACCACCATCGGGTTTTTTTATAATGTACCAGGGTTCACTGCTTCAGAAGGTAACTTGTGTGCTTGTGCCACATGGGAAAGTTCCATGTCCCAGTGGAATGAATGGAGCTGGAGCCTGATTGACTGTTACTACCTACCTTAAAACCGCCAGGCAAGGCTGCCGCATTTCCCTTTTTAACATCCACACTGTGCATTTTCCACACTGTGTCTACAGGCGCTCCGTTAACTCAACGTACCTTTACATAATATCATGCATTAGTTATCAATTTATTTAATTATTCATTTTACTTTCTTACTTCCTCTTTCAGGTTATTGAAACTAGTAGGTTATAGATAAAGTATTATAGAATGTAACTGCTCTTTTTCAGTTTGTCCTATGAAATTTCCAAGTCAGTTTTTCCATGTTGCATGGTGGTCCGTCTCACTTTTTCCTGCCAGTTTTAACTGGAGGGTTTGGAGGCGTGGGGAACCTTCTTGCTTTGTTATCTTTATCCTTCATCATGTAGAATTAGATCTCGTAGTCATAGTCTACCCTTTAACAAGCCGCCTCGAGAGGACCATAAGGTCTGTTGCTGTTTGCTTTCCTTTGTATTACTCCTCCTTCTCCCCCACGCCTTGCTTCCCTTTTATTCTTCCCTCAGCCTCTACCCTTCCACCTCCATGATCATTGCTTATCCATTCTTTCCACGTTTTTTCCATCCAACCCCCTTTTACCACCCCTTCTTCCTCCTTCCATTCCCATCTTTCCCGTCGTAAAGGACTTTCTGCTAGTTCTTCCTTTCTTTACTGTATGATATTTCGTTTCCTTGTTTTCCTTCGTTTCTTCTCTTTCGTTTCTCTTGTAATTCTTTCGTTTCATCTGTTTTGCTTATATTTTTCATCTTTCCCTTCCATTACCCGTTTTCTCTTTTTCTTCTTGTCGCCTCGTTTCCTTCTCTTATTTGTGGTTTATTTTGTCTTCCATTTCCTGCTTCATTCTCGCTCGTTTTTCCTGCCTTCAGCCTCGTTTCATTCTTCATCGTTCTCCCTCTTCTGTTTTCCGCTTCTCGCTTCCATTACTTCTTTTATATGCTTCTCCTGTCTCTCGTTTCCATCAGTTTTTTCATGTCTGTTGTCTTTGCAATTTTTCGTTTCACCTTTCACTTGTTTCCTCCTTTCCGGTCGTTTCTCATTTCATTTTCCTGTGTCCCGTGTCCCTTTCGTGTCTTTTTTTTTTTTCTCTACTTCCTCTCTTCTTTTGCTTCTGCTCCTTCATTTATCTCATTTTTTTCTTTCTATCCCTTTCTTCTCGTTCGGTTTCCTGACTTCTCTTGTTCTTTCCTTTCTTCTCCTTCACTTATATTATTATCTTTTCTTCATTGGTTGATTTTCCCTTCTCTTTGGCTTTCTCTTTTTATTAGCCCTTTTGTTCTTCCCTTCTCGTTCTCTTCTTTTCTTTTGTTTCTTTTAACAGTGCTCTGTTCTTTCCTCCTTGTTTTTCCTTTCTTCTTCTTCTTCTTCTCATCAAAGGTTGTTATCTTTCTATTCGTTTGTCTTAGCCTTTCTGTTTTTTTTCTTTCTTTCCATTCCTCTCTTTTGTTTTAACTTCAGGGCTGCCGAATCCATGTTCATCAGTGCTTCAGTTATTTATTTATTTATTTATTTATTGTCATTCCCTCCTTTCTCGTCCTTCACTTCTTCACCTTCCTCTCCTTATTTTTTTTTTCTGTTTCTTTCCAATTTTCTTATCCTCCACGTTCTACCTTTCTCTCCCTTTCTTCTACTTTTACTTTACATAGTTTTAAAATCCATCCTCATGAGAAGTTTTTGTCATCCTTTTCTTAAATCTCTTTCTTTCGCTTCTTTTGTTTCCTTTCTTCTCCTTTACTACTTTATTTCCCCCCTTTTTTCCTCCCTCTTCTCCATATTCTCTTTCATTTGCTTCTTTTCTTTCCTTTCTTCTCCTTTCCTCCTTCATTTCCCCCTTTTTCCCCTCCCTCTTCTCCATCAACTTTCTTAATTCCATCCTTTCTTTCCTTTTGTTATCGTTCGTGTTATTATTCATCATAGCTTTCATGTTTAAACCCATCCCCATCATAATGTTCCTTTTTCTTCTTTCTTCGCCTTCCCTTCATTACCTTCCTATTTTCTTTTTTTTTTTAATACTTTTCATCGTGTATTTCCTTCTTTCCTTACTTCCTCTGCTTGTTCCCTTGACCTTTTCCTTTCTTGACTTTCTCCCTACTCACTTTCTTGACTGTTCTTTCCTACCACCCCGTTTCTTTTCTTCTTCCTTTGCTTCCTTCATTTCCTCCACGTTTTTTTTCTCAGTTCTTGCTTCCTCCTCTCATCCAATTCATTTGTGTCGGTTCCCCATTTTTTTCCCCCCTCTCATCATTCCCTTTTACTTTTTTCCTCACTTCTTTCCTCGCCTGATCTTCTCTAAATTTTATGTTTTTACATTCCCTTTCTTCTACATCTCCCCTTATTGCTTTCTTATATTATCTTCTTTCATGTTTTTTTCTCTTATTGATGATTTTTCCGTCTTCTTATCTCAATTTTCTTTACTTTCTTTCCTCCTCTCCTTCCCCACAACTAATTTGTCTTTCTTTTTTCCCGTCCTTCCATGCTTACGAGTACAGTTTTTGATTTATGTTTTCCCTTCTCCACCTTCTTATTTTTGTTTTTTATATATTCCCCTTTTCCTTCATCGCCTTATTTGTCTTTTTTCCCTGAACCATTTCTCTAGATTTTTCTTTCATATTACTCTCTCATTCTTTACTGGGCTGTTTTCTTACATTTTCCCCACCCTCCACCTTCTTACATCTGTCTTTTTGTCTCCTTTTTTTCCTTCTCACACCACTGCTCTTTCTTTTCCCCTTCCCCTTCTGCGCCTCGCTTTCTTGTTTGATTTCCTTGACCCTCGGTTCTTTGCCATCTCCCTTTTTTCATCCTTTTTTCCTCTCACCCTTTTCTCTTGTCCCGCCTCCTCCTCCTCCTCCTCCTCCTTCTCCTCCTCTTCTTCTTCCTCTCTTTTCCTTTGCCATCTTTTCACTCTTTTTCCTCTCATATTACTTTTTTTCTCTCTCCTTCTTCCACTCTCTATTCGGTATTCTCCTCCTACCTTCTTGCCTTTATTTTGTTTATTGCCGTCCTTATTTTATCATCTTTCTTTTCCTCTCCTCCTGTGCCTCATAATTATTTCCTTTCTCTTCCCTGCTATCTCGCTTGAATTTCTTTTCTTTTCCCATCTCCTTCTCCTCTCATTTTTCTCATTTTTATTTCCTCCCTTGATCTGTTGCTTTCAGTATTTGCTCTTTCTTATTCTTTGCGATTTTCATTCTCTTTTTCCCTCTTTCATTTGCTAAATAACCTTTCTTCCTTTCCTATATCCGGTTTGTTTCCTCCTCCTCCTTTCCTTCTCTCTTTTCTTCTTCTTTGTCTTTCTTGCACCATTATTCTTCTCTCCTCTTTCCCTTTGAATCCTTTATTTCCTCCCTCTTCATGTAATTTCTCTCCTTTTGCAATAATCTTTTCCTCTTTCTTCTTCCTCTTTTGTTATTCGCTTATTCCTCTCCATTCTCCTCCATCACTTCTATCACTCTCCTTTTATACCTTCCTTCCTCTTTCCCTCCTCTGTATTATCAAAACTTCTGACTTATCGTGGACGCCTGTGATTCCCCTCTTTCTCTTCTTTAGTTTTTCTCCATTCCTTATTCTCCTTCCTCCCATCCCATCTCCTCTTTCCCCTCTTTCATTTCTTCTTATTTTTCCTCTCCCCGCTTTCCTCTATTTCGTTTTTATTGATTCCTTCCAATCCATTCTCTTAGTGACTTTTCTGTCTTCCATCACTATCACAACAGCATCTAGATGGGTTGGTTTTGCAGTTTTTGTCTTTCCTGTTTTCCTTTAATCCCTTCCTCTCCAAGTATCCCGTCTTTCTTTGTATTTATCCTTTCTTCCCTCAATTCCCTCTTTTTTTTTCACGTTCGCACATATGCTCTCTACACCAAAATTTGCTTTTTATTTTTTCATCATAATTTCTTTCTTCCTCCACTCTCCCCGCCCTTATCTCTCCTTCCATGCCGGCCACCCCATATTTTCCCCATACATTCTCCGTTTGTTTCTTTTTACACTTCCACCAAAATTTCCCTGTTTCGGTTACGCACCTTCTCCCCCTTTATCAATCCACTTTTTTCTTTTTTTAATGCAATCTACTCATTTTTATACACTTTGCTTCCCCCTTTCTCTCTCGTCCTACGTCTAGCACTCCAAATTCCCCCGCTTCCCAGCCCCTTTCATTTGCTTTAATATCCCATTTCTTCCTCGCTTCTATTCTTATGTCTTCCATCCTCCAAATTCCTTTCTCTCTCATGCACTCTTCTTTCTTTCACTTTCCGGACCTCTCCTCTTCTACTCCGCCTCTCTTCTATTCAGTCTTCTCTACTCCCCTCTGGCCCCTTTCCCAACATATGCTGGCGTTTCGTCCCCCTGGGCGTCCGTCCACCACAAGTTACTAACAACTTGTGGCGTCCCCCCACACCACCAGCCAACCCTATAAAGTCACCCGACATGAGAAGGTTTAACGAGATGGCTCAAACAGGATCCACAAGTTCCCAACTCTGGTCTCTATAATAGTATATATGAAGGGTTCTCTCCAGCTTTCAAGATATCCAGGTCTCCATAACAACTATTACACAATTATTTTTTTTTTCATATTCTGAACTGATTATGAAGAGTTTGTTAACTACGTGTATGAAGATAAACATACATGCAAGTAATATCGTGCATACTTGATTTATTCATATACTAGGTATTTCAGTGCACAATACAGTGAATAAGAGCGTAGAAATGCGACAAAGCAAAATTATTTCTAGCAAAGTTTCACAACCTTGGAGGGTTATGTATCGTAAGAATTGCTTAAGAACTTTGTGAAAACAGTCTACCTCTGCTTACCTTAATAACTTGCTAGCTCGATCTCTGTCTGCCTGCTCCTTTCCCCCTTCCCCTGAGCCACCCTCCTTCTCTTGCCTGCCTGACCACACTCCTGCCTCACTGACTCAGACCTCATCTGTCAACCTCCCTTATCTTTCCTCTTATCTACTTTGCCGTCAGATTGCCTCTATTGGTCACTTATCTTGCCAACCACCCTCTGCACATGTATCTGGTTCTGTTCCTATCTTGGTCATTAACACTCTCAGGTTCTTGTGACGCAATCTCAGTTGAATGAAGCTCTCTGACGTTAGCTGTCGTTGAATAAATAAAGCTGTCCCGATCTTCAAATGAGTAAATGGTATCGATATTGGCACCCTCAGGCTTTTACGATTCACCGTCAGCAAAAAAAAAAAAAAAAAAAAAAAAAAAGTACGCCCCCTCACCCTTCTCTCTCTCTCTCTCTCTCTCTCTCTCTGTGTTCCTGTCAGTCCTGAGAAACTTTGGTATTGCTCGTCTTCCTTCCTACCTCAGTGCCCAAGTACCTGCCTCTTTATCTTTGGCTGACTTCCTGCTAGCTTGCCCGCCTTTCTGACTGTTTTCACCCCCAGTCCTAGATAAGTCCCGGGCTAAGAAAGTGGCCCGTTTTCTTTGTGTTGCCAACGTCTCGCTCCCTTCGTGCCGCGTGTCTTTCGGCCTTCCTGTCTGAGTGTCGTCCTGTCTGTCTGCGAACTTTCTTTTCTTTCAGTGCGTCTTCATGCTTTCCTGTCTGTCTTTCTTCTGTGTTTTTTTCCTGTTCGTATTTTCCTGTCTGGCTGGCTTCGCTTCCTTCTTCCTTCTTGTCTTCCTGTCAGCTTGCCTTTTTGTCTGCCTGTCTCCCTGTCTATCTTTATTCTGCTTGCTTGACTAACAGACTGAATATCTTCCTGTCTGTGGCTCAGCTTGTAAAATATATTCGTGATGGTGGCAATGCAGAAGATGGGAAAAAAATATCTATCTAGTACACGCACAACAAAACAATTGCATACATTTTTGAGTGAGATCCTTTGCAGACATGAAGGAAGATATTTTTAATGCCTCTCGTTTTCTCAACCTTATATCGCTCTCTTCTCTCTTTCTCTGTCACATCCATTACTCGTACCATTTTCCTTTCCCATTTTACTGCCACTATCTGCATTCTTCTCGTTTACTTCTAGGTCTCCAGCTCTTTTCCACTGTCTTACATGCGTACAGTGTCAGTCCACTTAACTCGTTATTGTCCCAGCAATATGTCTTTTCTTTACCCTATCTCCCCTTTCCATTATATCCTATGCTTCTAAGTTCTTCCCTTTCCCTCACTTATCTTTATCGTTCTTTCTCAAAAAATTTTCTCTATTTTTTGGTACGTTTCTTCCTAATTTCCTTTCTTTTCTTTCTTACTAAGTTCTTGCCGTGTCCACACTTGCCTGCTTCATTATTCGGGGAAAATTCCTTATCTTTGTTCTGTGCCCTTGCTCCCTTGTTGCCAGTGCTTTCTAACCTTCTGCTTTCTTCCTTTTTTCCACACCTACTTGTCTCCCTTATCTTTAGTTTCTCTCCCTAATCATAAAAATGTCACTTCACTTTCGTAACACCTTAGCCTTTCATTATCTCCCCAACTTTCTTTCCAATTTATACTATTTTCCTGTCTTTTAAACATTTCCTTTTAGCACACCTATTTGCCTTTCCATTTTTTACGTTCTCTGGCTGCTCACATGCGCCTCATTCAGTCCCCCTTCCCCTGCAATTACTCCTTCACGTCTCCCAATACCACATTCTCCCCAACCTTATACTCCCGCTCTCATTCCTGTCTTTCTTACCGCTCACTCATCCCATCATTTAATTAATTATTTTTTCTTCCGTCTTCCACTAATTTTCAATAACTCTCTCTTTCTCCCTTTCATCATGAATTGGTGATCAATGAACAACGGGATATATGTTTTAAAAAGACCAAAATCTCGCCAAGTTATGGTTGGTGAACAATATCTGTATTTTTACCAGATACGCAAACATACCTAGGCAGTGTAATGAGTCTGTCCACGCTTGGAATGCTTTTTTTTTTTTTTTTTTTTTTTTTCCAACTCCGTGAACAACACTTACATTAAGGATTAGCATCGTTTCCCTTGCTCTGTTTTCGTTGTTCCTCCATTAAGCAAATATACAGAATATACACTGGAAAACGTTCTTTATCCCCAGCATGTTCTTACCTAGATCTTTGAATTGCAAATTCGACAACTTTATCGCGAAGTTTGGAGAATGCCTGTTTGGTGAGTATCTTGTCAGTTACGCTCGTTCACTGCTACTACTAGATTAGAAGAGAAAGAACTTACAAACTACAAACTATATTACATAGAGGAAAAATACCAGGTCGATTGCCCGAAAGGTTTCACTTTGATTTAAAGTGTAACATTGAACAGATGCACAAAGTTATTCAATTGTTAAAGTTCCATTTAATCAGAAATATGTCTGGCTTAACATGCTCTGATTTTGGCTTGGCAAATATATTTTGCTTGTGGAATTATCAGGATGAAAATTTCGAGGTGACAAAGTATAATATGGATATTTACTTTTTGCTCCTACTATTGTTGTCATTTTTCTTAGAGTTCTACAGTAGAGTTATAAAATACGTATGGGCATACTGTATGTTTATAAAACATTGTGTGATAATCTAAGTCATTTTCCAATCAGATGCTTCAAGCTGACTACACTTGGCTAGTAAGTGCAGCAATCACTCGAAAACATCACCAGCATCATTCTAACACCGCGCTGTACACAATTCATCATTCGTCTAACTTCTTATGGTACATTCATAATAGTAATGTTGTCACGAGCTGCAGAGTTTATGTCTGAAAATTTACAGTCGTTGGCATAATTATCGATTAACTTCGTTGTGATAAATAACATGAGTGAGCAATGGCTTTACGAAACCGAGTATTGCGATTTTCTTTGGAAGGGGAGGGGATATCGTCGATGTTTTGGGAACACTGTGTATGACAATAATGATTGTTCGACAAAAATATAAGCCGGTACGACTGTTCACAACTGTACTTCCCGTTGTGCAACCAGAGACAGGTACAGTAATAAACAGTCAGCTATAACATACAATTTGTAATGTTCAGTCGGCAATTTTTTCCATTAAGCTTACGTAAACTGTTACTCTGGACGTCGTGACGTACAATAATACCGTAGTAAACTGCAGCAATTGCCGTAATTTAATAGACTTTATTTCCCAGGCACAATAAAAACAGTGAAAAGCTACGCTGCTTAATGAACTGGGGGTTGGATCGCGAGCTGCACCGGGGCCGCTCCAACAGTGAGTAGATTGTGAGCGATGAAGTGATTCCAATATCATTTTTCCATTTTTTCACGAGTGCATAAAATTTTACTGCGCTTCGATCTCGTAATCCGGTTTCAGCATTTAAGCGATGGTCTAGAAATTAAATCAACAAACAATTTATTATTCCATTTTAAAAGACAGAAAGGTCGGAACCCACAGGTGCCGGCGAGATGGGGACATGCAAAATGGATAAAAATGAAACTAAAGAGGAAAGAGAATGGATGGGAAGGAGTAGAAAGAATAAGTAAAAGAAACCACATGGCCAATCGATTGTAAGAGATGGTAGGAAACAGGAGCGGAGAGGAAGGAAGGGAGAGGGGAAAGCGAGGATGGAAGAAAGGAAGAGAAAAAAAGGGTGACGTAAAGGAGAAGGCTGAAGGTGGTATATATACAGAGAGAGAGAGAGAGAGAGAGAGAGAGAGAGAGAGAGAGAGAGAGAGAGAGAGAGAGAGAGAGAAGGGGGGAGGAAGAAAAGGAGGGAGAAAAAGGAGAAATAGGGAAAGATGAAGGAACTGGGGAAGAAAAAGGAGACAAGACTAGCTAGTAGAGACAGAAAAGAAGGAATGGGGGGGGGGAATAAGTACACGTACCCTCTCATCAAACACTGTCCGAACACCTGGGCACTATAAATGTGGAAAAGAGCAGAACGTAGCTTGTTGTCTGGTACTGATTAGTGTGCTTTCTTATACAGTGACATACTTCACAGCCATTACGCTGGTGTCTGATGCACCAGTATATGGTGCAGTAACCATTGCTGATTAGGACACATAGAACACCTGTTTTCAGACTCTTTCGTCATAAATGTCAAAATGCTTGATGCTTACAGAGCTCGGATTTCTTTTGAAGGTGTACAAGTATTTGCAAAATGGAACACCTATAAAAGTTTAAGTCTTACGCACAAAGTACAGAACGATTATATCAGTAGCAAACACCGAAACCCCTTGTAATCCAGGACACATACAAACACAAAGATAAACACACGCAAGTACAAACACACAGAAATACACATGGTCACCATATAACAAAAATATGACTCTTTAAGGAGCGGGCGATAAGACGCGCGCGCGCACGCACACACACACACACACACACACACACACACACACACACACACACACACACACACACACACACACACACACACACACACACACACACACACACACACACACACACACACACACACACACCATAACCTCACCTAAACAAACGTTCAGATATAAAACCATGCGTATAAAAAACGCAAATCAACCCCGTTCTTAGCTAAAATCTCCACCTTGTTCCCCCATATGGAAAAGTAACTGACCCTAGAAATTAAAGCCAAAAATCAGAAATAACATCAGACATACTCCGTCCTTCGGAGCGATCAGCAAAAATAGTCCAGTAAGATGGGAAAAAAGAGACGGGGAAGTAAAAAATAAAATAAAATCTGCAAACAAGCTTCGAAATTTCTCTCCCCTGTGTCAAGGGAAGCCAGTTGGAAGCTTTGTTTTTATCATTTTTTACTCTTTTCTTTTGCCCCCATGGTGGGAGAGGCAGCTCTTTCTTGTCACCCTACCGGGGCTATATGGCCTAACAAGGTCTAGCTCGGGAATTCAGTGTCTCCATTTCTCTCTCTCTCTCTCTCTCTCTCTCTCTCTCTGTCTATCTCTCTCTCTTCAAAATTTACATACTGGATTTGAAAATACACAAAATATTCCCCCCAAAAAAAAATTTCAGGGGGAGCAAACTGCCCCCTCTGCCCTCCCATGGGATCTGCCAGTGCCAAACGGTTCACAGTTGATTCTTGTCTCCGAATTTCACAAGATACCTAAAAGGGTGCTGATCTGTGTGCTCAGTAATAGGCGTTGAACGTCAACGAATTTACAATGAGAAATGTTGCAGGGCAAGATAAGTGCAAGGAATTTCTTTTCAGAAGAGAAATAATTCTTCTGAGCAACAGTAAACTTCTTGCTAATGTATCAAACCGGTAGTTCAAAGTCATGATCATTATCTTGCCACAGGGCTTCACCAGCCCTACTGAAATTTGGGGGTTGGAGCAGAGACTGACCAGACAAAATCTCTTAAACTTTAGCAAAAGCCCTTCATATTCTTCCTCCCAGTCATGCTTGACTTTCTTTCTTTCGGAAATATGTGAAGGGAACTAAAAAAAAAAAAAAGAGAGGGATTCAAGACAAATCTTCGATAGTATCCCAGCATACCCTGGGATCTCTGCAATTCCCTTGTGTTCTTGGATTGCCTGAAGTTTACAATGGCCCCGAATTTGGCATATGGCGGACTTATTTTGCCCAAACCTACCATGGAGGAGACGGTGGCTGAACTGGTAGAGAGGTAGCCAGCAGTCCTAATGGACCCAGGCTCGAATCCCCGCTGGGGCAGGGAACAGTTTAAGGATTTGAATTTCATAAAACAGACATTAATGATCTACCAGAGGACCCTCCAACATGTAAAAGTACCCCCGCTAATACCAATACACAAGTCCTATGAAACAACCCTAGCATGTATTCAATAAGGTCAGTGGGTGTTAGCGTCGAAGTTGTGACACGAGGAGGTGTAGGGTATGTAGAGGGACTACTAGGCCTTGTGAGCAGGCTGTGAAGCCTATGCCCAGAGTCGGACACACACACACACACACACACACACACACACACACACACACACACACACACACAAGGACTAAACCTGGGCCTTTACAAAGTCGCACATCACTAGGTTGATATACTAGGTTAGCAGATAAGTCTCTGCAGAAAGGCATCTAGCTGGGTTATGCGTTTCTCTCAGGAGTTGCTGAATATAACCAAACCATCAGTGTACGAGATACATCTCTTGATATCACTAGTAAGTTTGTTCATTAGCCTCTGGAACCTGGCTGGAGCATTATTCATACCGTATGACGTGATCTTGCAATTGTAAGTTTGAACATCGGCAACAGAACAAGAAATTTCTTGGTCCATTTTCTGTGAGTGGAACTTGCCAATATCTCTTCAGTAAATCAATTTTGATAATGAACTTTGCACTGCCTATAACGTCGATTCAGTCATCCACTCTAGGAAGTGGGTAAGTGTCAGCCTTCGTGAGAGACTTTACCCTACGGTAATCTATGCGGACTCTCCGGGTTTTGCAACTAGGATACCCAGGGAGCACCACTTGCTTTGGCATGGCTCAGGCAACCCCTGCTGCACCATGTAAGTCAGCTTCTGTAGGAGAAAGAACTACTTTTGCCGACTCACATGGTATGGGGGCTGTTTCACAGGACAAACTTACTCAGACTTACTCAAACATGATCAGTCAGACATTTCTGTTAATAGAGTGCACACTAAATGGGAAGAGTTACGTTACCAGGCTGCTATAATAGTTAAATAAAAATTCTTAATTTATGATTTGACGTCTTGAAGTACAGTACTTCTTACACTGTCGCTAGAGAACTTAAACTGAGGAGAGTGACGTGGAGGAGGCTGGATCGGAGAGTGAGTGCTTCTTTCACGTCTAATAACTCTTGATATACCTAGGTAGCCATGCCTCCTTTCCTCTTCTGACCTATTTAAAGCTGGGCTCTTACTGCTTTCCAGTCAGTTCCTTGAGATGGTGGTCACAGTAGGTCATTCATGCGAGAACTGGCTACAGCATTCTATGGGGGCGGTACTCTTCTGGTTCTAACAATCATCACTTGGGTCAGGTTTTTCCTCCATGTCCCTGCTTGCATGTAATCTGAGATGGATTGACCTCTCTGACAGAGGTTTCTTACTTATCATCATTGACAAGGCACCTTCCGGACAGGGGTCACAACTGAGCAATTACACGTGTACTGAGAACTTGAGCCAGGAGTCAGTCGAGATGCGTCATGGCTAGAGTAAACACACCGCGGCTGGTGCCTCAGATTAAGGCCAGTATCTGTTGGTCAGTGAATATCTCTGTAGTATTTGTGTGCGTGTAGGTGCATGTGCATGTGTATCCCTTTGAAGTGCATGTGGGTGTGCATATATATATGCATGTGCTTTCATATTAGTGTATTTGTGCACGTTTGTGTATGAGTATGTGTGTGTGCTAGTGTAAGTGTATGCTTGTGTATGTGCATGTCTGTATGCTTTTCCTTATGTTTTTATCTGTGTTTGTGGGTGGGTGTCTACAGTTTTGTAGTCTGGAATGGTGCATGCAGTTGACTATGTTAGCATATCAATTTGATACGATGACTGATGAACGGTTGATTGCAAACTAGGCTGCAGATATTTATAGTGGAATGTTTGCCTGAATAAAGACCAGAGTTGTCCTGCCCGTGAGGGGGGTTGATGGATACAATATAACCACACGCAGGGTTCTGGAATACACTTTCACCTTAGTAAGATAGCCTTGCGATAGATGGAAGAGAATATTAAAGTGTTGTTAGAGGCTTTTGAAAGTGCATGGGTCAGATATAGTCTTCATTAATCCCTGCGCCAATACTGGATCTCCTCAGTGATTGAAAATAATTTGGTAGTGACACGATTAAAATAATGTGCCCCCTCATGGCCACGCCCTCAGATGCATTTTACTCGTTCTCTACGTAACGTCAGATGGCCTTTCTCTTTCAGGTTATTCAGACTGGTAGCTTATAGATAAAATATTATAAAATACAACTTCTCCTTTTCGGGCTTTCCTATGAAATTTCCATGTCAGTTTTTCCATGCTGCACGGTGTTCCTTCTCACTATTTCCTGCCAGTTTTAACTGGAGAGTTTGGAGGCGGGGGGAGCCTTCTTGCTTTATCAACATGTAGAATTAGATCTCGCAGTCATAGGCTATTCTGTAACAAGCAGTCTCGAAAGGACCATAAGATCTGTTGCTGTTTGCTTTCCTTTGTATTCCTCCTCCTCATCCTCATGGCTGTACTTTCAATCCCTTTCTCTTTTCAAAATAATACACTCTAATCTGCCCCATCTTCACTTTCCTTTAAATCCCAGTTTCTTTTCTGATTCTCGGTTTCTTTCTTGACAATTTATATACATTATCTATATTTATCTATCTATCTGTCTGTCTGTCTGTCTGTCTGTCTGTCTGTCTCTCTCTCTCTCTGTCTGTCTCTCTCTCTCTAAATCATCCTACGAACTGCTCACATTAGAATGAAATCTGGCGTAAGCTGATAATCAGTCGAATACTATAATCGTTGACCAATTAAGATGAAAGAACAAATCACAGTTTATGTGCGGTTAGACGAGTATAACTGATCGATTTTAAACACACGCCTGGGAAAGAGATGTCTATACTGAGGGATATACAGTACATAGGGAAATGACCTAGATGAGTTGTAGTGTAAGCCTATGTATATTTAAATTATTCCCATTACTTTGCATGATGCATATATTTACAAATCTTCTTGTTGATCTTCATTAAAAACGCTAGCCCAGGATATCAACGTTCTTGACGAGGCGGTAAAGAAGGATTATTATGATGGATAAAATTTCATTGGCATTTTTTTATAAGAAAAATGACTGATACCAAATAAGGGATGAATGTATCACACGATAGCCATTAAGGGTATGAATATTTGCAACAGAAATAAATTACCAAAATAACAACACCCTCAAAACTCACATGAAGCCCAGTTAGGCATCAACCTGAGTGGGCTTCTTTGTTAGTCCGGCCGACTCCCACGAGGGTTCCTCGGACACGAAGGTTTCAGAGACTTACTTCAATGGGGAAGACTATAGGGACATCCAGGCGGGATGGGACTAGGGAAGGAGTTGGCTACGTATGTGTGGGAGCGTGAATTAATTTTGCACTAATATATGTTGTGTGGGAGCCTGTATGTATTTGATTTTGCAGCTGTTAGTTCCATTGCTTGTTTTATCGAATTCTCGGTTATGTTATAGTATGTCTTTCCAATAAAAGAGCTGTAGGTACTGCGTGTCTCCGCTCTCTTTGGCGTGTGTGCACCCGTGTGGCGGCCTGAGTCCTGAGCAAACACATTGGCAGCTCCACGCATTCTCCCTCACACTCGTACCAACGGAGTGTGAGAGTGGTTGTATCCTGAGGTGGGTCCAGGCTTTCATCCTGGTCTCAGCAGGGATCTCTGTTGCCACTTCAGTTGCCGTTAAGTGCTCCAGGAAATGTTTATTTTCTTCTCATGTAAAATGCACTGGCTGGGAATGCTTATTGCACGTACCAGTTGTGTCCCCCAGCTTGGCAGGATGGCGTCCCGAAGCAGGTTTATTGATTCAGAAAATTCTCAGAGGAGAAAGAGAAGGAGGAAGGGGAGGACAAGATTTCAGAGGGACTACATGAACAATATGTATTATTCCGTATCAGCTAATGGAGGATCAAACGTAAATCAGAGATGAGAGTGATTACACACACACACACACACACACACACACACACACACACACACACACACACACACAACTTACCACATTTTTTGGGATAGCAAGGGAATAAAAAGACGCCGAATTATGTCTATCAGTATATCTGTCTATGTGTAGACAGACATAAACAGACTGAAACGCTGATAGATTGATGGACACAGTCGTACATAGACAGATTGATAGACAAACCGACAGATAGATAAGTAGATACATACAGAGAGACAGATATATATATATATATATATATATATATATATATATATATATATAGAGAGAGAGAGAGAGAGAGAGAGAGAGAGAGAGAGAGAGAGAGAGAGAGAGAGAGAGAGAGAGAGAGAGAGAGAGAGAGAGAGAGAGAGAATAGATATACACACATTTCTCTCACCAGCCCCATCCCTCAGTTCCATCATTAACACTACCTCCAACCCTACGTATCCCGTCACACTACCGCCCCTGCCACAGTTGCAGTTTCATCCACCACAATACCCATCTGCAATCCCACTACCGGCTTGTGCAGTCTCTCACATTTACCGACACCCATCCACCTCCACTCCCCTCCACAACCCATGCTCTTTCTCTCTCTCTCTATACTGTGTATATATATATATATATATATATATATATATATATATATATATATATATTAAAATGTTCAACACCGCATTGTATTGGGGGTTAGCGTCCAAAACACCTCACTCTCTTTTTAATCTACCATGATTGTTTTACCTGTCTCAGCACTGCTTCATAACTGTTCAGTTTTGCCCTTGTTGATTCAAAACATATATTATCCCAGGCCCAATCGTTATAACTTTTCTGTCGGCAGTGCTACAGCACAACAGAGAACACAACCACACAATCACCAGTCTTCTCCTACAATCGACTTATTTCTGGTATAACCTTCTCCCATCCAGAAGTACTGTCCATCCTCAAAAGTTACTATCCCACATCCTATCATTCCAATCCACATTCCAACAAGACTTAAGAAACCAATTACTTCTTACGAACAGCGTTGAATTGTGATACCCTTTTCTTAGCGATAACTATAAACCTCCAGAAACAGTCAATATTTCAATTCTAGAATCCAGGCAATATTTTCATTATTCTGCAGTCTTTTTCGACCGTATCTTCCTTTAGTTATTTTTAATGAGTTTTCTTCAAAATTGATTATTACCTGTTTCCCACACCTCATGACTATAACTCCTACTCAGTGTCACAACACCTAAGGAAACATAGTCAGAGAATTCCCTCTTTCTTTTCAAAACCATCTTAAATTTTCGATACCATTCTTTCACTTGAAACTGCTTCTTCTCCAAAACAGTAAATATCCACACTTCATAATTATTACTATTCCATCTATGTCACCACAACTTTCTAAAAGTCTTAGTCACTATTCTATTCCCACAACCGACTTAAATATGTAATGCCCTTTTCTCACCTCGAACTTTCCAACACTCCAGAAAAGTTGACGGACCCTTCCAGGGACAGGAATAGAAACATCAACGTAACTGAGTTGTTGAGGCACCGGTTACAGTCTACTTAAGGTAGGTCGACGCCTGGCACCATCATTCCAGTTTACGTTAATGTATCATGAGATCTCGGTCTCTCTCGTGTGAACATCGTATTTTTAAATAGCTCATTGCATTTCCTCCCAGTCAACCCAGTGCAAGTCAAATAATTGTAACATACGGTTTAACTTACACATTGTATGCATGTCACAACATGAAAAAAAAAAAAAAAAAAAACATTTTGCAACTTACCATTTTATGCAAAAGAGGTGCTCGAGAAAGTTCATGGGGGCTCTGGCAGTTGTGGGATGAGGTTACTGTCACGAATCAAATTCGCGACATTTTCCTTTTGTGAGAAACCACCAACTATTAGTGGAAAACTCACTGTGTATCGTTCAGTTAACCGTTTCTCTCTCCATTTCGATGGTATACTTTTCTGTCACGACGGAGTGTGGTTCTGTGCTCCAGTAGTGAGAGTGAGAGAGGTCTTCTAGCACCCAGATTCCACTAGACTACAGTTCTCCAGGCTCCCACCCTTCCTTGGTGATACGCTACATTGACCAGTATTTCTTTAGTTTTTTTTTCTTCGTTTTAAAATAATTATTTTAGCTAGTTTTGTGAAAGAGTGAGTGAGTGCATTCCGTTTAATATTTGAATTAATTTTGCTCTTTGTAACGTAAATTTATTTATTGTAATCAATAAATTTACAGTTCTTTCCTTTGAGCTTAATTGTTATTCGTGTTTTATTTCACCACGAGCTTCTTTAGTCTGCTTATCTTAGCTCGCACAACTTACTTATTTTTCATAACTGTACTTAAGGCAGTTCTTTCATAATAATTCTGAAATCCGTTGTGCTAGCTAGGGGTTAAGCTTCAGCAAGAACCTGTCTGTTATTAATATTAAATATTGATTGTCAGGGGGTAAAAACTCTCAGGGGCCTGCAGTACCGACTGTACAGCATTTGTGAGTAATTAATCTCCGCTGTGTACTGTAGAGAGAGACAGCGTTAATTCCCATCTTTTGAGAATCGACAGTCAGCCGGAATAAAATGGCGATCTATTTGCCATAAATTTATTAGTCGTTGAACTTCCATTAAATTTTGGATCACACGCTTTCTTAAATCACAAAACCCCCTTGACAGTTACGCACCACTCTTCCTCATCACTTCCTCTTTCCTCCCATCCACTCCTCTTCAGTTATATGTATGCAATATTTATTTCCACTTAGCTTTGTCACGTAGTTTGAGAGTCCAGAAGCAAAAACCAAAAATGGTTATCGTACTTATTATTCCATGCCCCATCCTGTCTGTATTGTCTCAAACATTGGGGAGGCCACAGTTACTCTCGTCTCACGGTCTATTTAATACATGATACCCCATTCTCACCACCAGTTACAGTACTAATTTTCCGATGTAGTCTTTCCCGTTCGTACTGCCTCAATACACAAGAAACCACAGTCACACTCACTTCATTCTTCGTGCTACCATCTTAATATTTAGATTATCTTTTTTCACCTTTAACTACTATCGTTCCAAAATAAAAATAATATATACTCCCTCACTGTCACCTTCATCATCAGTACTACCTCTGCATCCTAGAAACCATAGTCATTATTCTGCCACAGCCATCTTAACACCATGAAATAATTCTCTCACTACTATCTACCTTTCTTTCAAAAGAGATAGACTTTTACTCACACTCCGTTGCTATAACCTTCCTGGTCTATACTGCTTAAACACCCCGTCATCACATGCTTCCCAACCCTATCTTGATATGAATCCTTCATACAAACAGAGCACAACAACAGTCATACGTCATCTCACTGAATCGGACTTTACTTAAATCTACAAAGCACATACAACTGTTATACCACCAAGTACCAGTGCGAGAGGTGGTTTGTAAGCAAAAAGAGAAGTGATCTCTTACCCGAGAGGAGGCGAATTCAGTCCTGTTCTGGGTAGGGAAGAGACTGACGATTTGATTTCATTAAGACCCACAGAGATGTCATAAATCATCTCCACTAGTATCATCCAAATACCCCTGAATGAGACAGACCCATCGTGTATAAAATATTGGCAGTGTGAATTTGTGTCGAGCTGATGAAATTTGAAGTTGTGTGACACATAGAAATAACGCTGGTTAGCAGGAACACGCTGCCAGGTCTATGTCAGGGTCTTACACAAAGAAAAAAATAAGAAGCACTCACAGAGTGCAATATCCATGCCCAACGACCCTGTGATCTTGACCTTTGACTGATTACTCTCAAAACCGATATATTTCATTCTTTCCTAACTCTTAGCTCAACAATCAAGTTTGGTTCCCTATCAGAACTGAACCGTCTGGACTGACTGGAACCTTGACTTCCCATCCATTCTTCACTCTCCCGCTGTATCACTGTCCCTTCTTATACACACACGGCCATAGCCATCACCCTTCCTGCCCACCAACAACACCGTCACCTTTTGCCTGCACCGTCATCCACCCTACGCTCAGCCACACAGCACCACTATCCCTTCCCGCATCCTATGCTACTACCATCTTGGCAGCTCCACCATCACCACCGTACCCTCTCCAAACACCATCTTGCTCACTACCAATAAATTTGCTGCCTCCCTCTCGCCCTGCAAGTTATGTATGGGAGGGAAATATCCAGAGCGTGTGTTCTGGCTGCTTTTATATTGGAAGTTTGGTGTAGGCTCAGATTTTATCGCCACTGCAAGACTTTACAAATATTTGAAGGTTGGGAGGGCCGGTGGTAGGGTAAAGAGTGAGAGCAGATGGTGAGGGAAATGAGGGAGACGGGAAGGGAGGTTGGAGTGAAGGTGGAAGGTGTTGGACGGTAGGAAGGGAGGGGAGGTGGAAGGTAAGGAGGTAGGAGGGAGGGACGGAGGGAGAAAAGGGGGAAGGGGGTGGTAGGTAGTAGAAGGGAGTGAGGTGTAGGGTGATAGGCAGGTGAAAAGAGATGTGGAAAGGTGAAAGAAGCGGAAGGAAACGAAGTACTGGGAGAGAAGGAGACCAAGCAAAATAGATGAGAAGCGACTGAATAATGTCGTGGAGAAGAGACGGCAAATTAAACTGGAAAAGAGGTAGGAGTGGCCGAAGAGGGGAGAGGAGGCTTAGGTAAAAATAAGCAAGACGGAAAGAAATAGAACTCACGGCATGAGAGAGCAACGCTCAGTTCCCTTGATTAGCTTTTTAGAGCTGTTTTTCGAACACGTCTCATGATGATAATTATGAGTCCTGCTTTTGTGGACTAAGATGTTTTATAGCAACCATTCCCAAGCAATTAATTTTGCATATATCCTATTTTATTGCATTACATGTTATTTATGCCCCCTCGATTCGACATTTATTGTAGAAATAACGTACAAGATAACGTGAACACGCCATATGCAAAAATTAATTGTTGACTACCTTAATTCTCCCTTCCAAGTATGTTTGTATTTATTCCTGCTATCCAGACGAGGTTACTCAGTAAAGATCTCTCATACAGAACGGTATAATGACGGTTGTTTCTAATTTTAACTACAAAATCACCTACAGCTAACAAAAATGTAATAAAGTTGTGTCATCGGAGTGAAGGGATTAGGTTAATTATGCATATTACCGCTATGTTATCTATCCTTTGTTATACCGTATTCTTTTCATGGTGAGAGATTGCATTAATTACTGTAATAACATGAAAGATTACGTTACCTTGAAGATTTTAATCCTCTGTCATCTTAATTCCTTGAACTGTATATGAGATTTTACAGATTTGTCCTTCGTTTGACATCTCTCAGTTGCCAATCTCGTAAGTGCACAGTGTAATGTTCGTCCCTGATTAACATTATCGTGCCTCTAGGACTCACTCTCAGAACGATTGGAATTATCTGATGGTAGTTAGAATAGAATACTAGAGTTTTCTGGCCATTAAAGGTTCAGTGGCATCAGTATCAACACTATTAGCCTCCTGGAACTCAGAATAAAATCGCCTAGTGTGAGCCGGAACCGAATACTGGAATACTTCTGCTTATGAGAGATGTTTTCTTTCGCTTCAGATAAGAGACAAACCTCCTGGGCAGTAAAGTGGTAAATATAAAGGAAATTAATGTTAGAGAGTTCCCTAAGCTAACGATTTTACGGTCTCATGTGTGTTCGGTGAAGAGGGACGTATGTTGCATCTTTATGTACTAGCCGTGAATGACAGCCACTTTCTGAAGCCGATAACTATAATGTTTCTGGCTGCGTAAGGCAGAAGAGTTGGCAAACTTAGCTTTCCCTGATAGCGTACAGCCTAACGTTTTTACATATTGGATACATTATTATTATTATTAAAAAGTAATGGCTGAGTATGTGAGGTATAGCCAGGGACAAGAGATCTCCTGCTGTTGCAGTACTCCTACTTCATACATCGGCGATGTTCCTTACTCTCCTCCTGAAGCATCCTATAAGAGATTCATGAGTAGAAAAATATATCAAGTCTTCTTACCTAGGGAACGTTCAGTACCAACATCAAGTGAAAAATGAACAAGATAGAATATTTGGCGAACTCTCCCTCTCTCTTTCTCTTTCTCTCTCTCTCTCTCTCTCTCTCTATGTAGGTTATATCTATCTATCTATATACTATCTATCTATCTATCTATCTATATACTATCTATCTATCTATCTATGTAAAATCAATGAAACAGCTTGTAATGCAGTCAGCAGTTGGTCAACAGATACGAAGTACAATAAAGTGGATCAAAGACATCCAGAACAATAGTCGGTGAATAGTGGCTATAACCACCAAGAAATTAACTCCTGTTATTCTTCACTAACTATGGCTTCAATGTCCCCTCAGAGAGCATTGTTCCTTGATGTGCCTGGTATTGTCCCTCACTGATACGGCACATCGTCACAAATGAAGACAATTGTTATCTTGTTTACATACCGAGATTGCTTTGTTTTAGTTCCCTGCTGCGTCCTGGGGTCGAAACATGATTAAACTTTATATGGGGTATTAATAGCTTACAATTTTATTTTATTTTGTTTTATTTATATATTTATTTACTTTTTTTTTTTTTTTTTTGCTTTCGTCAACTGTAATTTATAGTTCATGATGGCCTTGTTTCTCTTGATATAGTAGCACTGTTGTAGGGACACCCGTTCTCCAATTAATTGATATTGGGCAACTTTCAGGTGACTCTACACTGAATGACAACTAAATTACTTCATGTAGCCCAGGTCACAATTTACTAAGTTGATTGACAATTATTTGATCAGAAGGATGTCTGATGATTTAGTGGGCTAATTTTTACCCTCTCCCGTTCATCCCCGTAACTGTTTTGATTGGGTAGTTGACACACGTGTTCTCGTCACGCGGTGAATGGTTTAATTTCGGCCGACTTCTCCTCCCCACACTGCCTTGTTTACTGGCATACACAATACATGGCTGACCTACCAAGTTTTGGATCTGAGTTATGAGCTCAAACCCAAACTGAAAAGAGGAGAGTGTGATTAGCTTTGTGAACCGCAAATAAAGTTAAATGTAATGTAAAATATCTTGCCAGTCTTGAAGGCCGAAAATCTGTTCATAACCATCTCTACAGTATTTGGGACCTTATCTAGAAAAAACAAGCTCTCTAATGGTGATTTTAGATACTTTATAGCATAATTAGTTCTTATGAAAAAGGGAATATGGTATAAACAAGTGTTGATAACTGTGCCAGTGTCTTATGGTGTCTCTTACGAGTCCAGGAAGTAGAGTTGCCGTTTGTTTCTTTTTGCGATTCGTAATGCTTTAGAATATAATGTGAATTACTTGAATACTTTACATGAATTTGACATGACTCCCGCGTCATTGGATATGGATCCCTCATTTTATGTGACGCATTGGTAGTGTCAGATATATTCTATGTGTGTTATGATGTTGGCTTTTGAAAGGAAATGTTTGATTGATTCTTCCGATGCGTTGATTACTGTCTTGTTTTAGCTTGGCTTTCAAGGTAGAAAGATGGCAATTTCAAGCCAGATTACCTGAGTATAGTCCCTCTAGTAGGTGCATCATAGAGCATAAGCTCTTACCTGACAAAGATTTCTGATCTATTTAGCTCAGGTGTTGCTCAGATGTAGTAAGATTGCAGGACTGATCTGAAAAACCATGGGGACTCACTCCTACCTCATAATTTAGGCGAATCAAATTTAATAATCTCACGACTTACTATTCAAATTATGGGAGTGACCCAGTTTCATCAGGTGAAAACAAACCGATTATCGTCCCCTTCACTCCACCCTTTAGGACATAAAGCAAGCGACATTAGTTCCCTTTTGGATGCGAAATGCAGGCACATCCTCTTAACTTCGTACCCAACCCATCATCTATAACTGCTCCCGCCTCTCAGCCGCTCACGAGACAGCCCCAGACCACGTCAAAACCACGCATTTTCCAGCTACGTAGAAAGTCCAGTAATTACTGGCTAGGACGAATACAGAATCTTTAGATCCGGCTCCTCGTTGTGCGTGTAATTGTTCTCTTGGAAATTGCTGAGGGGCCGAGACAACGTGTTTTTCATGTTTCCCCACCCGCCTGTGAGAAAAGAATCCATTGCTCGTGCCTGAAATATTAAACACGAGTTATGAAGGAGGTCGAAGTTCTCAGGAAATTGCATCCTGCTTGCCCGTGGGATCGAGTAGGAAAGGATATATATATATATATATATATATATATATATATATATATATATATATATATATATATATATATAAACATTATGCATACGTCTCCAGCTCAGGAGAGGCTGTAATCTTAAATGAACATAATACAAGTTTCAAAATTAGACTCTGGGGTTCCTGCCGCTCCACGTACAGTTCTTGCGACAGTGAGAAAATGCTACGTCTTCAACATTTTTGCCTTCTTAAGTGCTGCTCTCACAAGGCTTTTGGTGATCTTGTGGGTAGAAGGTCCCACTCGCAGTACCGGACTTGACGTGGGTGTAGAAGCGACTTTTTTTTTTTTTTTTTTTTTTTTTTTTTTTTTTAACGTGGCCAGCTCCCCATGAATGTACAGGACTCTGCTGACCTACTCTATGGGTCCTACACATCTAAGAGGATTATTTAGAACTGGCTAGAGATTCATTTTTTTTTTCTGCTAAACAAAGGTCATTGGGACTCAGTCAAAAGAGACTTTATTTACCTCTCTACCCCAGTTCACGAAGTAGCAACTTTTAAGCTGCATGAAACTACATAAAGTTAAAAAAGGAAAAAAAGATACGAGGAAGAGAGAAAGGCTGATAATTTGGTTGTTTGGTTGGTTCATGTGTGTGTGTGTGTGTGTGTGTGTGTGTGTGTGTGTGTGTGTGTGTGTGTGTGTGTGTGTGTGTGTGTGTGTGTGTGTGTGTGTGGAGGTTGGTATTCGGTCATACTTAGTAAGAAATCATTGTAAAACATTTGGGAGGGGGGACAGTGACTGGCAGCAGTACATGACATAACAGTAGAAGCGTATAACTGTATGTGGCATGAAGTACGGTATGATAATAAAGCCAGTGGTTGGTACTAAGTATAGGCATAACACTAGACGGAAGAATTATGTTTATATGTGATAAGAAATAGTTCAGAATAAAGTATAAAGCTGCATAAAATTTTATTACCATACAGTGTTCCAGGAAGAGTAACTAGTTGACTGTATGAGAGTCACTGCTGCAGTGGCTACTAAAGACAATTGGTTACAAAATGTGAGTAATATTGGTGAATAAGGAATAACAGTGCATAAGGCATAGAAGAAACTAGCCCTTGAGCAAGGAATCACCAGTAGGGAGCATGCTAATCCAGTATGAAAGAATGTTCGGTCAACAGCAGAAGAATTTATTGTGAAAAGAAGTTCAAACAATAACAGGAGAATCTACCATTCCTCTTAGAGCAGTGGTTTCCAACCTGTGGGGCGCGCCCCCCTAGGGGAGCACGAAAGGCTGCCTGGGGGGGCACGAAGGCTTGATAAAGAGGGTAATTATATTTGATAACTATGAATGATGATGGAATTCAGTAATTTCTAAATATGGAGAAAATATTTCAGATATGAATAAGAAATCTAGTTATCTGAATATATAAATAATTTCAAAGATTAAGAATCTATGATATTTATTGACATGTGCCACCTATGCCAGTAAAATACAGTATTTTAGGAAGGGAGGCGCAGGAAACTTGTCATTCAGTGAGGGGGGGGGGACGAGAATTAGAAAAGGTTGGAAACCTCTGTCTTGGAGGGTTCAGGGAGAGGATATGCAGGCCATTAGGAGCAACATATGCAACACGAGAATCTTGTCTGAAAGAGGATTCAGGCAGCAAAAGCAGGAGTTACAACTGATGTGCCGTAGCAAGAGACTCTAGTAAAATGGATTGACGATATTATGTAATGTTGTTATGAGCCACTTACCGGAAAGCATAAAATTTGCAGAGGTCCTCCAAAATGCAGGAAATAGATCCCTGAAAATCGGTATCACCTTACACAGTGTCAACTAAATACTGTACATTCGATTATTTAGTGATGGTATGTCAAAGGATTGTGCTCATAGATTCATACAGCAGTTCTGAAGGTTGGAACTGGCGAGAATGAAACAACCCGACACAGCGGTGACCTAATACAAAGGGTAATATGTCTAAGGACTGAACTATAAAGGCTGTAAGCCACTGTTATCAGTGGAGGTCAGATTCATACAATAAGTAGGCCTGGGACTCAAATAAATAAATAAATCTACCTCACACTGGTATAGCCCAGAATTTTCCCTCTGGTAGTAACCTTCCATTATCATCACACACTGTAGTTAGGTTGTTTATAGCAAAGAAAATGTTTAGGGTCAACCACTGGGAAAGCCTACTGTAATTGTGAGCAGTAGGTCAGAGATCAGAGGCAAAGTTTGAATTAGCAATATAAGTTTAAGAAGTTGTTTTCTATTCTTTCTTTCTTTCTTCTTCTTTTTTTTCAGTTTAGACCAAATTTGGAAGAATTGTCGGGGGAAATGAAAAAATGAAGTGAATCAGTTTCGAGAACAGTTAGTCAAAGGTCAGGGCTACAGGCCAGGGTCAAAGGTTGACCCGTGTGTGTGTGTGTGTGTGTGTGTGTGTGTGCGCGTCTTAACAAAATAGCTCAAACCGTTTTGTACCGATTTTAGCCCAAACATGAGTAAGTCAAATGTATTACTGACAATAAGTGAAAGGTGGAGAACTCACGACAAAGTCAGCTTAACCATTTTTTAACTGATTTCGACTGTTCTTTGTGGAGCTGTTGAGGATAAGGCAAGAACAGAATGGTTTGATTCTGAGGATAAAAGGGAAAATAAAATGTGCAGGTCACTGGGCAAAGCCATCTCAAACACCTTTGGGCTTTGATTTGATCTGAGCCAAATTCGGTGAAAGAAGTAGGATTAAATAAGAATTAATTCAAGTTTAAAAGAGATCTGACGAAGGTCAAGGTCATACAGCAAAGTCACGTATGGCGAATTGACCTGTTGGTGGGTGCGGGGATTACCTTCTGAATGCTCCTTCTCGTTAATACATTTGTACTCTGTGGGGAAGCTTAGGCAATAGCAGGAAGATCTGGTGTGAGAGAGAAGATAAGAAAAAATGCTACATAATCCAGTAGGAGCGCTAGAAATACAGGGTGGGATTAAAGACTGAAGCAGCAAAAATATGTCGAATGAGAGTTCAGGCAACAGTAGGATAATCTGTTAAATGTGTGGGTTCAGGCAACAGTAACAAAATCTAGTTTGAGAGAATGCATTTAAATCAGCAGGAGCAACGACGTGGCTGGAGTTTGTAGCAAGCAGCAGACATAACAAGAGGTCAAGTACTTACAACAGACTGAAGCAGAATCTAGTATGTAATGAGCATGTGCGAGTAAACCTGTAGGAGCAGCAGATGCAACAGGAGAGAATAATAGACGCAGCAAAAGTACTGAAGCTTCGGAGAGCAAGGGCAGCACCATGAGAGTCAGGGCATTTACGAGGAGGAACGTCATATTGTGTGCCGGAGTTATTGTCAGGGTGCTGGAATGACAGCAGAACTTCATCACCCGCTGCCAACATCAGTATCATCTCCATCATCACTCCTTACACCTCCGCATCAGCCACTGATGTCACCACTATATCTTCATTACCACTCCTGCCACCTCATCTCCATCACAGGGTTTATCATTGTCAAGGTTTCCATCACCACCATCATCATCACATTCATCTTTATCACATCTCCCACCACATCCACCCCCGCTGTCATCACCATCACCATTCCAGCCACAACCCTACCATCAAACCTGTTTCCAGCACAACAGTCATCACCTCTGGTACCATTTTTGCGACCAATATCACAACAACATCTCCATCGCATCGCTCCTACTACCACATTTTCCACCAACCCTGCCACCGCAGCTCTTCCACTGATATCATATCCATTACAAACTCATCACCTCGGCCACCACTTCCGCCGTCACCACATTCCCACCACATATGCCCCGATCTCTGCCGCTTCTTACTTTGCAGTGTAACCAGCACACCATCACCATTCTTACCCCCACTTTTACTGCCTTTTGCACCATTTGCACCACAACTGTCATCGCCATATCTTCTTGACAAGTGCCACCAACCCTGCCACCACTTCTGCTGTTACTGACACAACTACATAACAATTGTCACCACATTTATCAAGACCTCCTCCACCACTGCCATCATTATTGTTATCAAATCTCATTCACGTTTGTTATTAGTTATGCCACTGCTTCTGCCATCACATCAACACAGCTGCCACCAAACCAGTCACCACTTTCATAACCTTATCATCAATTGCAGATCTCGGTCATATCTGCCACCACCCCTAGTACTACATCACCATCTCAGTTTTAACAACCTCTGCCTTCTTTGTCACCATCCTCACACCCATATCATACTTTCCGCTAACCAAACCGCCACTGCTACAACCATTTCTGTCACCACACCATCATCAAAGCTTCATTTGCTTTACCTCCATCTCCATTACTATTGTTATAGCCATTTCTCTGTCACATTTATCATCGCCCCTAATTCTTTGTTATTACCACTGTAATTATCACCGTGAACACAACCGCACACACTACCATGGCCACTACCGTAACACTCAACCCTGACATCACCTTTCACCATTACCCCTACAAATATCTACTGTCAGTTCTATTACCATTGCCGACTCCTCAGCCACACCTTAACTAATGCCATTCTCACCACTGTAACCATCACGATCCCTGCCATCACCTTCTTCGAATAAAACTACCTATGTCAAAATTATCACCACTCTTCTGCCACCAACCATGAGTACCACTAACTACTGCCACAGATGTCACCACCTTGCCACTGCCCAACACCACTGCTACTGTTTACTTCCAGCACTGTCATCACTCTTACACAAACAAAAACAAAATCATTATACGCTGCTCTTAATATCATCACCCTTCTATTAATTACTACCACTAGGCTACAACTGTCTGCTTCTAAGTATCACCACCCTATGACTGCCAATCATCACCGGTCCACTACCGCTATCTATCACCAATATTATTACCAACTGGCCTCACAGTACCACCACTAACACTGTATATTTCCACCACACAGTAACCAATTACCATCACTATCGCTGTCAACCGCTATTATTATTACTATTACTCCCTCCAGCATTACTGTCAGCATTACCATCATCACCTTTATCACGACAACCATCATCACTTTCAACCACGTAACGACAACCAAACACAACCATCAGGGCTACATCCTACCCAAGTACCATTAGGATACTTGTAATATCCCTGTCAAACACACCCACCACCACAGACACCATCAGCGTTACCACAGCATTCACCACTGTCATCATAACTTCTAGCACATCACCCACTACCTTATCAGCCACCATCACACCTACCCACTGTCACCACTACCACTGTTAATCCTACCATTGCCAACATGACCACTACCACACCCATCAGTCACTACCACCACTACTACACTTACCACTGCAACCACCACCACCACTACCATTACAACTACCATACCTGACATTACCAGTACCACGATCACAACCACTTGTCCCACGAGGCAACTCATCTCCATCACCACAACTCCGACCATTACGTCCTCAAGTGTACCCACCTCAGTCGTTCTCTAACCTCTTTGCTATGGGAGGTGCTTCTTGATTAATTTAAGTTTCTGGTGGTGGAAAGAATAAGGAATAATACATGATTCTACCAAAATAGTTAATGGGAACTTTCAAGCACCTTCACTACAAGGGACCCCCCCAAATGAATAAAATTGTCTTGGTTATTAATAAACTTTCATTGTGGGCTGAGTGGGTTCATGGAGGCAATCTAAGTTCTTCACTACTTGAGGTTTTTCCCAAGCATAAAATCGCCTGGTGAAAAGAAGAATATGCATGGAGGTTCATTTTAGTGTCTGGGTAATGGCGACTTTGACTCGTTCACTATATGGGGTTATTCCCATGATTATGATAGTTTGGTAGTAATAAAAATAGGGACAAATTTCCATCCCGCTGAAGGATTAAATGGCTAGTGTCAAATCTGTTTCCTTCCTACGACCAATAATGTCGTTTGGTGGTAACGAGAATTGGTAAAGCAAAAGATTCATAGTACTTAAGGTCTAAATATGACTGTCTAACCTGTTCACTGAGGGAGATGTTTCTTTAGATAAAATAAATCGTGTGGGTGGCAAGGGTAAAGCAAACAAGCCATCGTGGTACTTGAGGACTTAATGAGACTCACCCATCGGCACTTGAACCGAAGAAAATTTTAGTTCCATCAGTCCGGTGACTGTTAGATTTTTTAATTTTTGCTACCTGCATATGATTTTATTCAACTGAAGAATTGCCTCTCATGTAGAAGAGGTTAATGAAAGCTATATCTGACCCCTGCAGTAAAAAAAAAAAAAAAAAAAAATATATATATATATATATATATATATATATATACAGTATATCTATCTATCTATCTATCTATCTATCTATCTATAATCTTCTGAAGAAAAAATAGTACAAAATGTCATTGGGATGGTGTTAAGGAAGGAAAGACGTTCCGCAATATCTTTCCAGCTTACGTTAACTCCGCTACAGTGGCATTTTTGTTTTGGTTCATTCTTGCTGTCATCACATGATTATATTCAGCTAAGAAAACCACACCTGGTAGTGTTGTTATTACCATTACTGTGTTCTGGACAAATCTAGTATTCCAATTTTGCTAAACCCAGATGAAATCATGCTTCTGAAAGTAAGTCATAGGAACCTAAGAGCAAATATTCTCTCCAGGAACTTCCCAGCGATCTGGACAACTGTAGCATATACATTTTTTTTGTTTTATTACAAAAGACCAACAGAGGAAGGAAAAGTAAACTAAATAAAAAAAAAAATCATACACCAGATTGCGGGTGTCCTCAGTTCATTAAAAAAAAAATCTTCAACAGCTGGACTTGTCCTGCTGTGGGTCGATGTTTTGGAGGAAACTGATCAGGGGAAGCGAGTTCCTAAGAGAAGCGGTTCGTGGCATAAAGGAATTCTGATAGAAATTTTGTAGTATGGCAGTGTGACAATGAAGTCAGGGAAAAGATATTGGAAAAATATAATTATTTGTCTTGGAATAATAAAACTTTATTGCAACGAAAATGAAAGCGTAACAGTTTGCTACACTGACTAGTTTGTTTTTTTGTGTTATATCCCGAGAATCTGATTTAGTTTGAGAGAGAGATTTTGACTAAAGGCGTTACTTATCGCTTTCATTAACCCCTCCATTTTGATTAGCCTCTCCTAAGCTGAATAAATTAGTCTGTCGGTAGCAAGATTAACATTTGAACACGTCTCATGATTATGGAAGGGTTAAATGTTAACAAATTTTCAAAGAAACAACAAAGCTTTGCCTAAATTAAACTGTCATTGGTAACTGACATAAAGAAGTGTTAACTGAAACGTTAATTAAATGAACTGAGGAAGACGCTGTTTTCGATTTATCTAGCTAAAAAAAAAGGCATATCCCACCATAAACTGATATGAGATTTACAGCAACGCAAAAGATCAAATATACGTAGTGTTCATATTTCTGTTCATATGTTGTTGCTCAACTGGTGAATTATTCTTGTGTGTTTCAGGGATGGCTCAGTTGGCTTTACCAATATCAACTCGGCATCACTGCCTGCTTCCATAACGTTTTCCGCTTCGAGTCGTCAATATTTTTACGCCTGTTGATTGCATGCTTGATTATTAGCTTCATAAGGCTGGGTGGACACTGATAATGCAACAGCTGATCGGCCAGGTGGGGTGCATTATGGACCATTTTGTATGCTGTCATATGACAACGATTACCCTTACCAATTGTTTTTTGCAGTAATATCAGTCACATGCAAGGTGCAGGGGAACCTTTACCAGAAAACTTCAACCCTCTGATTTCGGCTAAGGAAAATCTACTATGTATAGCCTAGATACACTTTCTAGGTGTAGCACTGGCAGCAAAATGATTACTCCAGATCGTTCATTAAGACAATCAGTGTTGCAATTTTCTTAGTTGAACAAGATCTTACGTTGATTTCAATAAACTACACAAATACACCATCCATAGCAACAGAGTTAACCGAACTAGAGATGCGGTAGTTTATGTGACATATTTGGAAGAACTGGAGAAGATATGCTGAATATGTAGTAACGGTAAATAAGCGAGAGAAGTGAAGTTATAAAGTTATATACTATCACTAAGAGAAGCAGATTATCTTCATGGTAATGTTAGACTAATTCGAGAAGGAGTATAGTAGTCTTCTGTCCAGGTCTGAACATAGTCCCAAGTGCCCGTTCTCTTGGATCCAACAGTCCTCATATGTACCACACGCCTTCACCTATCACCACTTGCACTAATACCCACCGTCCATAATGAATAAATGCTAGGGTTGTCTCATTTAGAACTTGTGCACTGGTGCTAGTGGGGATGTTTGTATTACCCGTCGGCGGGTGTTGTGTACAGCCAGTAAAATCTAACTTAGCTACATTCAAATAATGAAACTGTTCCCTACCTCATCCAGGGATCCAGCTAGCGCTATTTCAGTAAACAGACAACCTCTATTAACCAGCGCGAGGTTTTCTAGTGAAATTAATAGGTATTGCAAAAACTACTGTGATTTTTAGGAGTTAATTAAATTCTAGGGTAAGGGTTAGCAAAGATAAGAAGGATAGTAAGGATTTAGGGACGATATAATGAAATGCTAGAGTATTACAATAAGGGAAAGTAATATTCGAAGGTATGGAGAGAATGGATAATGAGCGATTGGTGAAAAAGATAACTAGATCTGATGTGAGAGGTGTAAGACTGAGAGGAAGACCACGAATAGGATGGATGGACAGTGTGAAGAGAGCGCTGGATGCGAGAGGGATGTCTGTTGAGCAAGGAAGAGTGGCTGTGCGTGACAGAAATAAATGGAGAGAAATTGTGAATGAATAAGTGATGACGCAGCCCTGAGGGGATATTCTCCCGCTTTTGGTCTGATCAGCTAGTCAGGTCAGGTGCGGGTAAGGGGATGGGTCTGTTACGATGTGGCAGGGGTAAACCAGTTCTGCTGTCGGGCCCTGCTGTGGATGTCACTGATTGCATTGCGCAGTTGACCCTTGTGCGGTGTGATGCAGTGAGGATCTGTCCGTTCTCCCCTTTGGGGCTAAGATGCGAATAAATGTGTTTGAATGGATGAGTAAATGGAGAGTGAGTCGTCCTGTCTCGGCTACCTCCCTTTCCTTGGGGGAAGCAGCCTAGGTATATACATAGAAAATAGAATTCAGTAATACTATTAGCATGAGCAAATGATAATCAGGAGTAATTGAAAGTTCTAGAGTACTACCAGAAGCAGCAAGTGATATTCAATAGATGACTTAATGAAACAAGGACAGTATAAGGAAGGGTGGTGTAACGGGACGCTGGAGTGGCGGTGTAGTTGTCTCCAGTAAGGTCATGTAAAGGGAAAGTGGGTTGGTGAGGTACGGGCTGTTGAGGCTGCCAGATGCTTGTGATGTCTGTGTTATGCATTTCCCATTTAATCACCTGGTTGAAAAGGGTTGGCTGACTCGGCCTATCTCCTTGTGCGTGGTGTTTGTTATACAGTGTGTATATACAAGATATTTATGTATTTATTTGTTTATCTGTCTACATATGTCTGTCTGCTTGTCTGTCTCTCTGTCTCTGTCTCTGCCTGTCTGTCTGTCTGTCTGTCTCATTTTTAAGTCAAGCTATGTATGTGTGTTTCTGCATGTGCGTCTGTTCTTTTCTTTCACGAGAATGGTAACATGGAGGACAGAAAGACTGGAAAACCCCTTTTAGTCGCATCTTAAGCAGTGATACGGAGGAAGTGTTATCCCCTCGTCCTTCCCAAGGGGCACAAACATCTAGGAAACAAAATAATAATCCTGAAAAATCACTCTTTCGAGGTTGTGACAAATCTTAACCCCGTCTTTTCTCACAATGATATTAGTTTAATTAATCCTCAACCGCACTAGGAAAACTCATCTATTTCTTTTAGCTGTCGTTTCTTTCCATCGCTGGCTCCAGATATTACTCTCATATGAATGTGAATTTCAGTGTAAATGTGTGGTGAATTCTCCCTTTCACGAGAGTCATTCTCTGTGGAATTCTCATGTACATAACGATTTTGGACATTTTTTCACTAGTTTCAGTATGTCATCACCGCCAGAGAAAAGAAAGTTGTTGATTAATACCGAGACTTTTACGATGAGTAATTAAGGTCGGACTCGACAGCTGTGAGATTTCTCCTAGTTTCATTAGGCTAGGTAATCCGATAAACAATCAGAAACTACTGTCACTCTTATATTTGGCTGTCATATTGCATTTCATCTCTCTTATGGTCTGAACGACTCTTATTCCAGCTATTAGCATATGATTTCAGTCAGCTGAGATTATAGTTCCCTCAGAGTGTTTGTACTCTTACGACTAACCATCTCATAGCTTGGACATCTATTTCAGCAAACGCCAAGGAACCTGCCAGAGTTAAGTCAAGTCCTTTTAACGTCCATTCATTACGATGACTATTATTTAATTTATTCTCCCTTCTTCAGCTTCAGAAAAACATTCGTATTAGCAGCGAAGGAAGGAAATACCAAACTCCATCTATTCGAAAAAACTCTTCTTAACACATATATGGTGTTCCTAGATAAAAGAATAAAATATAAAAGATGTCCTCGGGTTGAAAAGGCTAAGAGATATAATTATTAAGACTTTCAGCTCTTGTTTCTGATATCGCTCTTCCCACGTCTTCAGCTCAAGTGTACAATACAAAAATCGTCTTTCAGCTGTAACCCTCATTTTCATTTTTTCTCCTTCATCTAACTTTATTTCTTTCTCTCAAGTTTAATTTTATAGGAGCCGCATTTCTAAGCTTTCCCACGTTTATACAGCCGACATGATGTTTTTTTTTTTTTCAATACTTTTTTTCGAATTAATACAGCTACCAGCCCTTCACAGTCAAGCTACAGTGAATATGAAAGTTAAAAATAGAACAGTCAGGTATTAATCCACACCAAATTCCGCTGTCATAGAGATTTTTCTTTATCGCAGAGGCTCAATATTCTATTCTCTCTCTCTCTCTCTCTCTCTCTCTCTCTCTCTCTCTCTCTCACAAATACACACTGACCTTCCAATACCCTACTTTACCCCAAAACATCCCCCTCCCCATTTGTGTCTGTCCTTCCCTGTTATATTTGCTTCCTTTCTCACTGCCTGTCAGTTTCAATCACTTCTACTCTTTCCATACTTCTAATGTTAATGCCTTAATCTCCTATACCTCTTACACCAGCTCCTTCCTCACTCCAGCTTCCTTCTCACCTCAGTTCCTCCCTCTCCCCAGCTCACTTCAGCAATCTTATCTTACCAGCTCCTCATCTTAACTCGCCATTCACCCCAGCTCATCTCTAACTCCAGGTTCTTTTTTCTCACCCGTACCCTTATCTCACCTCGCCTCTCACCTTAGCTCTCCCTCACCCCAGGTGTTCTCTTTGCTATAGCTCTCTACCCACACTTTCTCCCTTGCTTCTACCTTAGCCCAGCTCACATCTTTCTCCAGCTCACTCCTCATTGTTAATTTCTTCCATGTTATTTCGTTCCTAACCCGTGACTACCAACTTACCTTTCAATAGTCATATAACAGTGTTTCCCCCCCACCCCTGGATTCTACGTCCTCTCACAGCCACACCATAAACTTTACCTTAGACTCATACTCTCTCCTCTGTACACCAACTCTCTTCCATTATATCACGCTCCCTCCTTCTAATCCGCACTGTCTGCTTGCATTCCTCCACCTCTACGACGGGCGTGTAGCACCCGTCTAGCAACAAACTCCCATCCATTTTCTGTCCAACTCCTTAATGCAAGAGTTAACAGTTACTCCCAGTCCTTCATTTATGCAACAGGTCAACTCTGGAACTGTCTTCCTCTGTCTGTATTTCCTGCTTCCTATGATCTCCAATCTTTCAAACGCAGTGTGTCCAGGCATCTCGAAATAATCGTATCTTGAAATTGGCCCTCTCTTGTATTTTGTTTTTCTCTTGGAAGGAACAGTTATTGCGGGCTCGTAGCCTTTGGTTCCTTCTTCGTAGCATAAAAAAAATATACCCCTGTCACACCTGCACTCTTTCCCCTCAGGAAAACAGTCTTTCGCCTCTGTCTTTCACTCTCTCCACTATGTGCCACACTCTCCGCTCACCAGTAAACCTCACTCCTTCCCTCTTCATCAGTGAACCCCCTTCCTCTTCCTTCACTATTGAACCCCATCTCATCTCCCCTCACCCCACACCCTATCCCCTCATATCCTGCTCTCACCTTTCATCACTGGAACCACATTCTCTCTTCTCCCCTAGCATTACCTCCCTCCTGAGCTTCAATATCACATCTCACATGTGGAGCCAATTCCCTCTCTCTTCACTCCACACCTCGTCCCCTCACATCTTACTCTCACTTTCCATTACGGGAATGACCTCTCTCCTCCCTTTACCTCCCCTCTAAATCTCAATATTTCCTTTCACCTTTTGAACCAACACCTTCTCCCCTCACAGCCACACCATCCCCTCAGCCTCACAGATCTTGAATCTAATTACAGCCCCGAATCCCCTACTCCTCCCTCAAATCCACAGGCTCCTCTCTTCATACCCACACACACCACAGTCATTCCTGCAGTCTCGTCTCTTACCCACACACTCTCCACTCATACCCACACACTATTCCTTCATGTCTGTGCATGCTTCCCTCAAACCCACAGACTTTATATTAGCACTCTCCCGTCATACCCGCACACTATTACTTCCATCTCATAAAACCGCACCCTTCTATCATTCCTACACACTCACCACTGACCCCTACACTCTCCTCTGATAATCGCAAACGTTCACGTCTTATCATTCCACTCTGCCTTAGTTCCCCCCCTTCCCACCGTCGTATCCGCACACTCTCCCCTGATATCCACACACTTTCTCATCATGCCCCCACTTGAAACCCACTAGTTATCCCGTCATACCTGCAGCTTGTCACCAGACCCTCTATTTCCTTTCCCTCACACCACACTCTCTCCCCTTAACTTGCAATCTGCCTTCTCACTGCCGCACACTTTTCCTTCATCCACACACTTTTTTCCCTTTACATCACGGCCTCTCCTGTCACCCATGCACTCTCTTTCACCCCTCTCTCTCGCACTCTCAGCCCTCAAATCTGACACTGTAGGTCTATTCCCTTCGCAGCTCACATTTTCCTCTCGACTCACAGTCACTCCTCAGTCAACATACTCCTTATTTCACATTCGCTCACACTTACCCCCCAGAATTCATAAGTTACTTGCATATTCATCTCACACCTCCACACTCACCCTTCAGCCGAGTACCTATCACTGCTATGCAACGTTTTCCATACAGATGAAAGTAGTGGAAAATATATGATTATTTCTTCCAAATAATTTTTCCTATAAAATTTCAATGTTTTTTTCTCCTACCGCTCCCCCTCCTCTCTCTCTCTCTCTCTCTCTCTCTCTCTCTCTCTCACACACACACACACACACACACACACACACACACACACACACACACACACACACACACACACACACACACACACACACACACACACACACACACACACACACACACACACACACTCCCACTCCATTTTTCGTCAGTTTCATACTCTTGTCACTCCATACACCGCGTGTTTCCCTACGCCGCACTTCTTGTACCCTTGAACCCCTCTTTCTCTTCTCCGCAACCCATCACTCTCCCCTATACCTTCCAACAGTCTCATCTTCCTCACACTTTTTCGTCCTTCATCGCAGCACTCCCCCATCATCCTCGCTCTCTCTCTCTCTCTCTCTCACACACACACACACACACACACACACACACACACACACACATACACACACACACACACACACACACACACACTTTCACCTCTACCTCACTCATTACCGTTCGTTCCCTCCACTCAATCATCCAAACATTCCCTTGGACATAATACATCCTCCCCTCAAATTCCCACTCTCCCCTCACCCAGTCCTCCATTGAACGCATACGCTCTTCATGAACCCATATTATTTTTATTATTATTATTATTATTATTATTATTATTATTATTATTATTATTATTATTATTATTATTATTATTATCATCATCATCATCATTATTATTATAATTATTTTAATGACAACATCACTATTGCCTTCAACAAGATATCGGTGGAAATCAAAATAGCCTCTTTCACCTTAGCCAGACTTTCAGCTGTCATCAGTCATGGTTGACAGAAAACAATTGTAATCATCCATGAGCAGGTCCTTAACGAAGTTAGGTTTACCCCAGTCGCCTCACATTATTGCCTGTTATAAATCACTGAGAGCGATTCAAACCCCAGTTACCACTGCATTCCAACTTGGTGTGTTCTACATATTCTTATCACATTTTGCAGTATCCTTCCACGTTTTCTGAGGCCTCCTTCGTTCCCTCCCTTTCTTCATTACTGACCTATACTCCTTTTTATCAATTTCTTATTACTCCTTTTCTTCATACCGCCATACCATTTTAGCATAACCCTGCCCATCCCATCTTACTGTGTCTGATCCCACACTTCTCACTTACAGTCTTTTCCTTTATACATTCTCATCCATCTCATCTTTGACTCTCTCCCCTCGCCTCTCACTCTCACCCACCTCCCCGCACATTCACCCCTCTCCCCTCGCTCTCACCCCTCTCCTCGCCTTCCTGTCTTATATACTGTTTCTGTAAATACGCATTCTCACCCCTTACTCCATCCCCACACTTTGTGCTCTCTCCTCAAAACCTCTCCTTAATCCAGCAACCTCACACCCTCTCCCCTCATCTAAGGTCGTCACAGACTTTTCTCTACACCCATTCCCTTAGCCACTGAGTCCTGATTTTCCTTCCCCTTTAACTGTAATCACTGACTCGTCCTCTCGTTCAGTGCCATCTCTCCACCCTCTCTGCCCTCCCCTCACCATCGATCTCTCGAATTTTGCATTTTTTTTTTTTTTTCGTTGGTATCCACTCGAATTTTGCTTTTTTTTTCTTGGTATCCTAGTTCTATTTTGCCCAATACGCCTTATGCTTACCATCTCGTCTCTTTTTGTTACTAACTCTTTATTGCACTTATCTAAGAAATACACTTTTTTTTTTCGATTATTTGCACTTTTTGGGTCCTATTATTCAGTCTAGCTAAATGAATCGCCTCGCTATAGCTGTAACTAAATACTGGAGTTATCCTGACAAGGAGAGGGTTAATGGTGACTTACTACCAGAATCCTATAACTCACTCTCAGCTTGATAAAATTATGTAGCGTAGCTTAAATAGAACACTAGATTTGTTCCGGCCACAAGAGGGTTAACTTGGGCAGATTCTTCCATTATTTTCACCATCTTTTGGCTCCCTTTAGCTCAAAATAGTAAAACTCTAGTATCATTTCCACTGTCCAACCCTTCCCTCATTTCCTAAACTCAGCTTTATCCTCCAAATTCAGTATTAACCATTTTAATCCGATGGTGTATTCACATTCGCAAAGGGAAAATGTATTGCTTTTTCTCAGTTTCTTTTCTGTTTTAGTGTTGGTGATCTTATTTTTCTAAACAACGCCCTCTACCATGATCTCTTGCCTTTATTGCTGGCCCTATTTTGCTTAAATACTTTAAAATTATTTAGGAACTCAGAAAATAATGGGAAGTTACAAGAGATTAATACTAGAATATGATGCTAGTCATGAAGAAGTTCTTTGGAATGGATTATAGCCGTAATATTGTCTATATTTGGGGAAATAGGCTACAAAAGGAAAATTTCCACCAAGTTCAGGCGAACGAAATATACCTCCCTACCTCTACTCCTAAGCATCACGTAAATGTCGTCACTCTTCTGCGCTTCTACCTCCCCTCCATTTCCCTCTCTTCATCCCACACTACTTTCCTCCTTGCTGTGATTCGCAAACTTCCTCTTCGCTTCTGCTTATTCCCCTTTGCCTTTCTCTTCTTGCCACTCATAGCTTCCTCCTCTTATTCAAAATTACCCTGTTACTTTCATTTTTACTTTTTTACTCTTAGTTGATTCCTTCCCTCATTTCTTGCTATCCGTCTCATGCTGTCGACCCTTCTCTTCAACTCAGCTCCCTTCCTTCACCCCTAACCTTGCATTTACACTCCTTTGCCCTTGACTCTGCTTTTCTACTTCCTTATATTTATCCCCATTCTACCTGTCGCCATCCCCTACCACGTTACCCTCCCTCAACCCCACTCTGTGTTTCCTTCCCTCTATCCCTCTCTGTTTCCCTCCCTTTAGCCCTTCCCACTCCTTTCAGTTTATTTCTTTCTACATCCCTCCCTACACCTCTAAGCGCCCCTTTTTCCCTCTACCTCATATTCTCCCATCATCTTAAGCTTCCCATCTTCCCTCTTCTCTTCTAACTCCCCTCATCTACTTAAAGCCCCTTATCCTTTCCTCTCTCTCTCTCCCTTTACTCCTAGGCCACCCAGTCCTACTCTTTGTCCCTAACTCCCCCCGTTGTCTATACGCAGTCACACACACTCCATCACAAACCTCTGTCTGTCTGTCTGTCTCTCGTATTATTTGTACCTGCCATCCTCACTTGCTTTCTGTATCTCCCTCCCTCACCTGCTTTCCCAACTTCCCTTCCGTCTCCATCCCTTCCCTCTTTATTCGCTTTATCTCCCTCCTTCCAATATTTCCCCCTCTCACCCTTTACTCCCTTCACTTTCCTCCCTCCCTTACTCTCTCTTCTCCCCCTCCCCCTCCATCTCCTCCCTCTTCCTTCCCTCAACCACACCCGCTATCCCTCGCACCCACCCCATAAATTCCAGACCCAATCTTTTCCTGGCCAACCGTTCTGCCAAGTTATTTGGTGTTTGTACTTCCTTTTGTCCAGCCCATGTTTTTTATTATCTTTTTCTTTTCTTTTTCATATAGATATATACACTTTTCACTTTTTTTCCAATGTGTTCTCCATGCGTGATCCTACCCGTCCGCCCGGGTTTTACTTTTTTTTTTTATTTTTTTTTTTAGTTCCTGCTTCCTCTCTTGCTTTCTCTTAACCAGTCTATATATATATATTTTTTTTTATACAACTGCAGTACACTTTCATCTGTTCTTTTTATTCTATGCAGGATCATACTTTTTTTTGCGTTTTTCCTTCCATATCTTTTCCCGAACTTTTCTTTTCAAATTCTCATGTGAGGACCTGCCTTTATTCACTTATCACCTTTTTCATCTTGCTACTCTCTTTCACGTAATATCATATCAGCAATGCATCTTTCTGTATCCTCATTTTTTTCCGTTCTCTCTTTTTTTTTTTTTTATGAGATCCTATTTCAGTTTTTTTCAGCTTCCTGTCACTGTTTTATATTCTTTGTAATATTTTTGTTTTAGGTCCTACCCCCACTTTTTTTTTGCTCTGCTTCCCCTATTTCTTTCTTGTTTTCTTCTCAATGTCGATCACCAACATCTTGCTTTTTTTAAAAATCCTTTTTCCGTCATTTTATATTTTTTCGCTTTTTTCACTCGCCAATATCCATTTCCGGGTTTAATCGTTGTATTGTCAATTAGCTGAGAGGTCCATTTGGAATGCATTGACAGCCAGCTATCTTTTACCACCCAATTCGTTTTTTTTTTTTCTGTTTAAATCTTTTTGCTGTTTATGTACCTATCCATTTACCCACTATTCTTCCTATCCATACGTCGTCTATCTTCATCTGTCGTCACGCCAAAATTGCTGCATGTAATGACAATCCCGCAGCAGTCAGTTCTATTGCAGCAAATACCAGCATTCACAGTCAGCCTTTTTTAACCCCCGGTTCTGTTCGGCCAGGTTCGCTTGCATTCCTCTTTTCTTCCCAGGATTTTAGGTCACGTGTAACCCTAACTGTGGAGTTATTAGCATTTTTTTTTACTCGGCCGTAGAAGTTATTTGTTAATGTAATGGTAAAATGCTATGCAATTAAAAGGTTTTATAGAAGAACGAGCTTATTGTTGTTCCTCAGTTTCAAAAATAAGCTGTGCACGAGTAGGTCAAATTGCTGCAGTGGAAAATGTAACAGCTTCCCCAAAGCTTGCAGAGTGGCACTTTTTTTTTTTTTTTTTTTTTTTTTTTTCTTTTTTTTTAGCGTTCTCCGAGAATTCTAATTTGGAGTAATTTTTCTCAAACGACATCAGTGCAGCCAGTTCACCTTTAGGCTAGCGTACCTCTCAACAGTAAAAGTTTACCTCCCGCCGCTGGTGAATTAGCAAGTCGTGCCGAGAACATCCGAAAACAATCATTTGAACCTTTCTTTTCCCTAGTTTCTGTGAATTAAATGTGCCTCGTTAGTGTGCTGAGTATTATAAAACAAAGATATTTACTATCAAGGGTCCTTTGTACATCCCGGGTAAAATCCTATGATCTTGATTAACGGTATTGACTGGAACCCTGGAGGCGACCCCAGGGATCCTAGTTTACCCATTCAGCGTATGTTCCTCCTTGGGTTATTTCCCCAGGGATATAGTCCCCAAGGACTTGTTCCTACCATGGACCTATGTTTCCACCACCCTCCTACCTACCAACCCTTCCTACCCATCCGGCGCACCCACACACCTACCTGCCACACATCCAGCTACTTTACCCATCCACCCACCGACTTTCCCACCCATTCTCTTCACCCACTCACCCATCCATCCTGTTCACCCATTCACACACTCACGCCCTCTCCACCACACTCACTCAACCCTGCCAAAACAACCCCACCCACCTTCCCACCCACCCTACTCCTCCACACCCACCCATCCAATCAACCCTGCCCATTCACCCAACCCTCCCTGCCCACCCACCCAACCCGCTGTATCTCATAATAATATGGTTGTAGATGTAAAAAACACCGGTAATTGGTTACCGCGTTTCCGCCATGCAGATTTGATATTTTCCAGTTAATTCTAATATTGCTTGTCATGGGTGTCATTTTTAACAAGTGTAATGTACACATATAAAATCGTCGGAAACAGTAACACCTGTTAGAGCAGTTCAGATTGTTCTATATGCATCCCCTCGATTTCCATGGAGGAGAGCCAAACAGAAATAAACATTCTCTCGCTTGGCATGCGCGCTCCGACGCTCCAAAAGGCATTGTTAGAAGCACCGAAAAAAAAGTATAGTTTCAATCCGAGCCAAAAGAGGAACACTAAAAAAATACACGGTTTCACAGTTTTACATCGTTTCGCAAAAGTTTAGCAACCTTTTTGTACACAACTAAATTCACCCTAAAAAGTTACACTTATAAGAGCTGTTTAGCGGGTTCTATATGAATCCCCCGCGGTTTCCACAGACAGACAGATAAACATTCATTTATATATATACGGATATGTCATGAGCTCTGATAGTTTGTGAGTATAACTATATTTATTTCGAGAATAACTGTAATTTGGTTGATCGGGTGATTAACTTTAATACTCTTTTACTGGGGAACTTCAGATCCCTGACTCCCACAAAATGGGGTCTGCTCAAACGTTTTTAACTTGTTTATTCGGAAGAAGATTTTTTTGCTTATGCACTTTCTACGTTCACACGGTTTTTATTTAACTTAAAAGAAACTTCTCAAACTGAAGAAGAAATTTTCCCTGTAATCTGATGTATTTCATATTTAATACTTTCTTTACACGATATTATTTAGCTTGTGAGAAAATCTTTGAACTAACTGCGTTTATATTTGGTCTCCATTAATCCCTTCATTACAAGAAATCCTTCCAGAGTTTATCAAAATCGCATGGAGGGAACAAGAATAAATGAGAAAATAATAATAAGAGACATCTCCATCATGGAAGGTTATGGATTATGGGTCGGTTACAGTTATTGTTATACAAGGAATATCTCCGGCATGGTAAGTGTCACCGGGGATGCATGTAGCTCACTAACGTAAACTTTCCTTGACAACTGTGCTAATAATACTCTTGTTAATTGCTCCTGCGCTCATTAGCATCACTGTAAAAATTGACTGTGGAAGCTGTGACAGGGGAGGTAAGGCTTCACTGGTTAGCGTTATAACAAAGATCCGTGACTATGGAAGCGACTTCTAACCACCTCAGTCCGATGATGCATTTTATAATCTAATCTTGCTACTTGCATACGATTTTATTCATCATATGATAGACTGTTCGAGTTGGAGAAGGTCAGTGCAACCTTCATTAACTTTCCCTCTTCTCGTTACTTTCCGAAAGTAAAGTAAAGTCGACTGTAAGAAGCAAGGATTAAAAAAAGAAATACTCGGGGTGATGAGTCTGACCTCTATGTTTCCTCATTGTGCTCTCTCACCATTCACACCAGCCTGCTCGTTTGTACGCCATTACAGCATTTCCACCCCGTTCTCGGTCTGCCTTTCCTCATTCTTTTATTGACTTTGTTTATATACGGTACGCTGTCTGTTCTGTTTTTCCATTCTTTCTATGATGTTCAAACTATAAATATGTAATAAATAATGTAAGAGACTCTCTTTAATCAGATCTATAGAGAACATTTCATTTCAGTGTTGTGACCACACCTAAAATGCATAGTCAGGAAATTCATAGTGAGACGGATATGCACAAATATATACTGGAGAAGGGAGAGTTTATTTCACGTAACCATTGCTGTTCATTTACTCGCGCTATCCTCCTGTCTTGTGGTATTTACTGTGCGTGTCGGTTTAAAATCTAGACTGTTCGGTTGAGGGTGATTTGTTGTTGCTACCGCCACTCGATATATTCCAGCACTGTGGGGACCTCTCGTAACGTTGGTGTTAAGGGTCCAGGCCTCTCCCTCGTGAATTGTTATGGTCTTCCTACCTTCACTCAGTAGTATTTAGTTTTATGGAGACTACCGTGGTTGTATGGTTTGCTGATCAGTGTACAGTACTCATCTCGCAATGTGTGAAATATGAGAACACGGCTCCAGGTCAAAGTCAAGGCTGGCATTTAAAGTGGGCAGTGGTAGTATGTTTATGTTTGCAGGATTCACACCAACTCTGAGCGCATAGATTATATTGTTCTTGCTAAGTATAAACGACTTTAATCAGAACTGAAAGAGCCACTTGAAATGAAGAGGTTTAGGATCAAGTTTGATCTCATGCGGGTAGAATTGTTTTTGATTTTCTTCCAGTGTGACCCTGCCCTTCTGCTCCGTCTCTGTTACCGCTGCTAACGGGTTCCCTCCATGTAAACAAACCCTCTGGCCCTGGAAGGGCTGCCCACTCCAGTCACTAATTTTTTTTCCTTTTTATTGTTAGAAGAGTGGGATGTTATTGTATCTGATTCTTACATATAACACGTTTTGACTTGTTTAACTCTTTTATTCATTTACTTGTAGTTGGAGGGGGATCCCTTCACACGGTGGCACTGATATAACCGATCACCTTGAATTATAAAAACGCTTCTTAGCTTCCTCTGTATCCGTCAAAAAGGAGATGGGGAACTTCAGGCGAAGGACAGCTTCAGCCTGTAGTCCACAGCGTTTACGTTTAGATGAGTCTGGGGAAGTAAACGTGGGTGAGAGATTATTATTGTCTTTTTTTTTATCTGGGATTTTTCACCTTATTTCTCTCTCTCTCTCTCTCTCTCTCTCTCTCTCTTTCATCTGAAACCTATTATCCCCTTTTGGCCATTTGGTGGGTGAGGGATATGGTTTATAATTTTTTATATGTAGCATTTTTCTTTTTTACTTTTTAGCGCGCTTGTGTCTTCTGCATTCTGTTGTTACCTTTTACTGATTTTTCTCTCGATTTTATCTTCAGTCTGATGGGGTGCAATATTATCCATCTCATTTTTCCTATCCCCAGGCACTTTTATTCAGTTTAGGAGGACAAGCTGTTCGAACTGGGTGGGTTACATACGACTTTCAGTGACCCCCTTAGAACCAGATGGCTTTCCTGAATAGAGGAAAATTGTCCATATCTAACAGGAATAAACTAAGGTAATAGGCCACCAGGAAATTAATGTCCAAGAGGGATTTTTTTCTTACCTATCATATAATGAAGCTTTTGCTCGTGAATTTTTGCTTTGATCTCTAATAGTCGTTCGTTTATTGCCTTTTAAGATCCCTATTCCTCTCCACATTTTAACCGTTTCATTTCGAGGAAGGGCTTTTTTTTATATAATGCTGCAGACGACCACAAAAGTTCATTGGACTCCCTTACATCGCGCAGGAGCTAATGAAGGTTGTTCTTACCTCATCCAGCAAGAAATGTCTCTCCTAAGGACAAGAAATTAGAAAAAGGGGGATAGAAAATATAGGCTTCGGGTGATATTGATTAATTTTCTCCGTTGGGCATTATTTTGAGTTTTATTTGTTCGTACTTGTGTCATTTTTCTCGTTAATGCAAGTTATTTTTCTCTTGCATGTCCAGATTTTTAAAATTCCATTTATTCATATTCATTACACTTTCAGGACATATAACTCACTTTTATCTGAATATAATCCTCTGGAGTTAGCAAAAAAAAAAAAAAAAAAGGGCCAGAGTTTTCCCGAGCATAAGAGGGTTAATGGTACCAGTATGACAGTCCCAGGCTCTGACGACTCACTCGCTTCTAAATAGAATTGTCTTGTGTTAGCTGGAATGGAACCCCAGAGCTGTTAATACCAAATGAGTATTATTTATCTTTGTAATCATTCGCATTCCTCTTCCACTTCGTCCTTTATATTCTTAGCCACTCGTACTTTTCATTTCTTTCCTTTTTAATTACTTTTCCCTTCTATACATGTCCCTGATTTTTCTGTTCTTTAACTTGAGTCAAATTTTAACCTCTCAGTTCACTTCTCAATTCCTCTTATCAGTTGGTATATCTTTATCTATATCTATCTGTCTATATATATATTTACGGAGAGAGAGAGAGAGAGAGAGAGAGAGAGAGAGAGAGAGAGAGAGAGAGAGAGAGAGAGAGTTTTCCTTGAGCTTCCTGCTTTCCTCCTTACCAAGCTGTTTTCCTGCTCGTCTCTGAACTTATACTTCTTCCTTTCTTCCGTTTTCTTTCCCAATTGTCTCGCAACTCATCATCAAATTGTTTACGTTATCTTTAATCTCCCTTCTTCTCCTCCTTTCTTTGTCCTCCTTTCTTTGTCCTCCTACTTACCTGTTAATGATTTCTAAATTTTCGTCTCATACTCACTCATTTTCTCACAGCCTTTCCTCTTTCTCTTCATATTTTTCTCACTGAACTCATCATCCCTTCCTTCCATTACTCCTTTTTCATTGTTTTCTGTCTCTTTCCTCTCCCACGCTTGTTCTTCCTCATGCAACTTTCCCCTTCCTGTGCACCATCCCATCCCTTTCCTTCCCAAATCTCAAATCTCTGATACCCATGATTTTCTTCTTTTAAGACATTTTCTTGCCTCACCCATCCATTCGCATTTTCAGTTTTTCTCGGCGTTCTTCTTCGTCCTTCATCTTCTTGCATTACTCCTCAAATTCTTCCTCACTGACATCATTCCCACTCGTCTATTCACTCTGTCACCTCTCTTACTCTGTACTTTCATTGCTTTCTCTCACCCCTCACTTCCACGTTCTCACCCTATACTCGAATTGTCACTTTTCGACAGCCAGTCCTCACTTTCCTACTAATTTTTCACACCTAAACCTCCCCCCCTTCTTTCCTTGCTTTCGGTGGTGACGACCATCATCCACTACTTGATATAGTGCTGCCTGCTTTTTCCATCTTTATCTATGTCTGCCCTCCTCACTTCCTATTTCACCTTTTCCTTCCTATGACATTTTTTACTCTTGTGTCCATGTCAGGCACTGAAGTGCCATGCCTAGTGGTTTTCTGCAACCAAGGAAGCCGCTTAAAACGCTGGGTGGTAAGCATATAACCAGATGACGGGGTGAGGTGTGTCACGGGTTTTTTTTTTATAATATCACGGTGTTTTTAGAATAAATGCTGAATATTAGTTAATTGATATTAATATTCAATAATATTAAAGAGCAGGGACAATGATTGTCTTGCTAAATCGAGCAACGATTCTCTAAGAACGAGAATTTATGAACTTTCTCAACAGTACACAGCAGAGACTAATTACTCACAAATGCTGAATTAGTACTGTTAGCCTCTGGAGAAAGTTACTTCACCCATGACAATAACTAATACTAATAATAATATCAGGTCCTTGCTGATGCTTAACTCCTGGCACAACGGATTTTAAGTTAATACAACAAGACTGGTCTAAGTACCAATTATGAATAGTAAAACGTCTATGCAAGCTAGGAGCTATGTGGGAAATAAGCTTAATTATGGAGAAATGAAACAAGAGTTTACTTTACATTAAGCTCAAGAAAAGAACTCTTAAATTTATTGATTACAAAAATAAATTTAACGTTACATTTCAAATCAAATCAATGAGACCACACTCACTCACTCACACAAAAGCTAAATACTTATGCCTAGGAAAAAACACCTTAACTAAACTCTTAAGACTACGAAAATACAAAAAGGAAATACTGATCGATGAATGCTGTGTATCACCCAGGGGGTGGGAGCTTGGATTAACTGTACTCTGTGGAGCTTGGGTGCTAGCTGACCTTTCCTCTCACACTTCTGGAGCACAGGACCTCTCTCCGTCACAACAAACACTCGACTGACTAAGTCGTGGGAAAAAAAGGGGGAGCACTAGGCCGCATTTTTCTAACGGTCGAGGCAAGCAGGGGCGAACAATAAAGAAACAATAGTATCGCTCAGTAGAGCACTTAGTGACGTGCATTAAATCGGTCACTCTTGAAAACAGTGACGAATGTTTTGAAAAGTATACCCCGAAATGGAGAGAGAAACGGTTAACTGAGCGCTACACAGTGAGTTTTCCACTAATAGTTCGTGGTTTCTCACAAAAGGGAAATGTCGTGAATTTGATTCGTGACATTATGCCCCTACAAAATTAAATTTTTTCCTTATGGGAAAAAATTTGTGGATATATATATATATATATATATATATATATATCTGTACACATCCTAACTCAGTCACACAAGATTCACACTGTGGTGTGTGTGCTATCCTGCTACAGGAGAAAGTTGCAGTCGCCAGTGAGCGAAAAAACCTCGTATTTACGTTAATAGAAGCAATCTTGAGGGAAAAACTCCGTGACGACGGTGAAGATCCTGTACTCAGGTCAACTGAGCGAAAATTCGCTACATTTACACTGACAACTAATTGTTGTGTAGCGTGGTGTATGTAATACACGGTGTAGGTGTGACAGTTGTAGTGTGACTGTACCTACGTGTAAAATGACACAGTAAATAATAATATGGCGACGACGAAGGCAGAGGAGAAGAGGCGGCAGCGTGCGGCAGACGATCAGCTGGTCCGCACAGCGAAACTGCTACACCCATTGCTGAACCTGCAAAACCAATTAAGGTGGAGCATCAAAAGTGTCAATGAGACAAAATTCTTATTACGTTACAATTACTCTCTCTGCCTAGCAATCAGTACATGCTACGAAAAGTACACTCGAGGTCGCCATTAATTTTAGCACACGATTAGTGTCGGCAAGTTGAGAATCCTTGTGCAAACTCGGGTCTTCCATAGCCTCGAGTCGCCTCTGTGGAGTTCTCTCTCTAACTTCCCCCTTAACTACGGTACATAATATGTATGTACAGGCCCTGGACATGATGTGTCCTGTTGGGCCAATGGGTGAGACGTCAGGTCTGCACCCACTTCACCACTACCCTGTCTCTCAACTGACTCAGAGATTACAGGTGTGGTTACGAACGGCACAGGAAGGACATGTCCCTGATTAGTGGTGTTACTTTGACACACACTGCAGGAACGGACAAAATTATCTATGTCTCGTCCCATCCCTGGCCAGAAAAGTCAGCTCGGATACGGCCCTGGGTCTTCCTTTTGCCCATGTGACCTCCTGAGGCTGAACAGTGACCCCATTGTAACACTGCTAGGCGGTACTTGGCGGGAACGACAAACTGCAGTTGAACCTCGCCCTCGGGTGTTCGTGACTCACGGTAGAGCCGTCCTTGTTTACGAAGGAACTTGGCTCGACCTCCCCGTGAATACTTTATCACTCGACCCTTTTGTTTGTTGTTCCGCACGGCAGCAAGTGTCGGGTCAGAATGTTGTTCTTGCACAACAAGTTGACTACACATCAGATCTTGCGGCGATTCAATGATCACTGGGGTGACACAGTCTGGAGCCTCAGCCATGGCTCGTGTTACCGCAGCAGCTGAAGTCTGAGTAGCATCATCATCGGAGCAACTCTCCTTGACTCCATTAATATTGCCTACTATAAGGTCAAATAGAGGCTCTGGCATGACAACTGCAAGTGTCGTACCAGTATAAAATGGAGATGCCACCTGGATACATGCCTCAGGGAACAATCTCACTGATCTATCAATAAGGTTTGCATGGATCTATCGACCTGTATACTGCTCAGGCCGAACTAGGCTCTGCTTGACAGAGCAACCTGAGGAACCATTATCTCTCAGGACCTTCACAGGAATGCCTCCCACAAACCCTGGCTGAACAAGGAAGGTACTGTCACCTGTGGGAGGGCCTGTGGAGGAAGCAGCTAGCCACTCATGAGGCTGCTGAATTGATGCAGCAAACATTGTGCCTTGAGGGTTATATTGGGAAGATGGAAAATTGGCCATCTGTGGAGGGGGGTTCACCGTCACTGTGGGACTAGTGAACTGTGGGGAAGTACCCACACTGGTAGGGACGTGACCACCATGCTGCTGCTGAGGAATGAAGGCTGCATTCGCTTCCTGCCTCTTTTGAGCTGGTGGTGAAAAAGTTTGTCCCGACGGTCAGTTGTGTGGCTGATACTGCTGCTGATTAGGGTACTTGTTGTACCTCTCCCACTCAGGTTTCTGAGTGTTTTGCCCCTGGTCCTTCCACTGCGGTTTTGGACCTTGGCCATTACTCTGAGAATGGCCTTTTTGCTGGGGTTCAATCTGAGACGGTTTCCCAGATTTATCAGGTTTTCTGTTCCAGGTGTTTTGCTGCTTGCGAGTTTGATACCCGTATGCAGTAAAGAATGCGTCAGCCTTTTCTGCCATTTGGCTGGCATCTTTCACCTGGTAGATCTTAAGCTGTGCTATGAGCTCAGCAGGCCACGACCTCTCTAGCTGTGTACGCAGCATAAGGTCAATTATCCCCTCACGCGTGGAAGGAGTTTCATCTTTCTCCATCCACTCATTTAAGTAAGCTGTGAGACGATCAAGGAACTGAACAGCTGTCTCCTTGTCTTGGAGACGAGCTCGCATGAACTGAACTTTGGCGTCGTCTACTGTGAGACCATACGCCTTAATGAGTGCAGCTTTCTGCATCTCGTATGTGGAATTGTCTCCACGAATTCTGTGGAGAATATCGAGGGCAGGGCCCTCAAATAAACTAAGAAATTGGATCCGCTTAGCTGCCTCATCCAGTTGATACATGTCTGCCATGTCCTCAAAACGAGCTATGTACGGCTCGATTCGCTCGCTTTCCCTGTTTGAAGGAAGCTTGATGCGTGGGGTCGCCAGGACATGTGCAGGGGAAACGCTCGTGGAGCTTGGACCAACTGCACCAGACGTGTCTGAAGCCAAGGAATCTCGCTTGAGCTTCATCATTTCATATTCGTGTTTTTCACGTGCTTCTCGCTCGGCACGTTCGTGTTCTCGTTCTCTGTCTCGTTGTTCACGCTCGTATTCACGCTGTTCACGCTCGTATTCGCGCTGTTCTCGCTCGTATTCGCGCTGTTCTCGCTCGCATTCGCTGGATCTTACGCTCTTCACGGGCATCATTCTCGCGCTGCTGCTCCTGATTATGCCGTGAGAGTATATACTCTTTAATTTCGGTTGGGTCTGTAAGACCCATATCTTTGGCTTCCTGTAAAAATATGGTGGTAGCCATGGCGCTAATTTACTAAGCAAACCGAAACTGAGTACTGACTGCTTCGCAAACGAATACTAATAAACACAAGTAAAGAGTACAGACACAAGTTAGTGGTGACCAGTCTTATCTAGTTAACTGGCAAAGATTAGAGCAAAAATGCAAATGACTAAGAACTCTCAATAGTTAACACAATGGGTACGGCGGCTACCCAGGAGCGAATAAAAACGTCTGGCGTTACCAAAAATAAAGTACTAAATAGAGTTAAGTACTCTATAGATTAATAAAGCAAAATTCACTTGCTAAATTAAGGGTAAACACCAGTAAGCTTGTGCCTATAAACTTTAATGATAAATACCTAAAAATGAACGAGTGAGTACTATCTCGTGAATAGCTTTAGAGCTAGGAGTTAATATCCTGGCAAGGTCGCCAATTGTCACGGTTTTTTTTTTTTTTTATAATATCACGGTGTTTTTAAAATAAATGCTGAATATTAGTTAATTGATATTAATATTCAATAATATTAAAGAGCAGGGACAATGATTGTCTTGCTAAATCGAGCAACGATTCTCTAAGAACGAGAATTTATGAACTTTCTCAACAGTACACAGCAGAGACTAATTACTCACAAATGCTGAATTAGTACTGTTAGCCTCTGGAGAAAGTTACTTCACCCATGACAATAACTAATACTAATAATAATATCAGGTCCTTGCTGATGCTTAACTCCTGGCACAACGGATTTTAAGTTAATACAACAAGACTGGTCTAAGTACCAATTATGAATAGTAAAACGTCTATGCAAGCTAGGAGCTATGTGGGAAATAAGCTTAATTATGGAGAAATGAAACAAGAGTTTACTTTACATTAAGCTCAAGAAAAAGAACTCTTAAATTTATTGATTACAAAAATAAATTTAACGTTACATTTCAAATCAAATCAATGAGACCACACTCACTCACTCACACAAAAGCTAAATACTTATACCTAGGAAAAAACACCTTAACTAAACTCTTAAGACTACGAAAATACAAAAAGGAAATACTGATCGATGAATGCTGTGTATCACCCAGGGGGTGGGAGCTTGGATTAACTGTACTCTGTGGAGCTTGGGTGCTAGCTGACCTCTCCTCTCACACTTCTGGAGCACAGGACCTCTCTCCGTCACAACAAACACTCGACTGACTAAGTCGTGGGAAAAAAAGGGGGAGCACTAGGCCGCATTTTTCTAACGGTCGAGGCAAGCAGGGGCGAACAATAAAGAAACAATAGTATCGCTCAGTAGAGCACTTAGTGACGTGCATTAAATCGGTCACTCTTGAAAACAGTGACGAATGTTTTGAAAAGTATACCCCGAAATGGAGAGAGAAACGGTTAACTGAGCGCTACACAGTGAGTTTTCCACTAATAGTTCGTGGTTTCTCACAAAAGGGAAATGTCGTGAATTTGATTCGTGACATTATGCCCCTACAAAATTAAATTTTTTCCTTATGGGAAAAAATTTGTGGATATATATATATATATATATATATATATATATATATGTACACATCCTAACTCAGTCACACAAGATTCACACTGTGGTGTGTGTGCTATCCTGCTACAGGAGAAAGTTGCAGTCGCCAGTGAGCGAAAAAACCTCGTATTTACGTTAATAGAAGCAATCTTGAGGGAAAAACTCCGTGACGACGGTGAAGATCCTGTACTCAGGTCAACTGAGCGAAAATTCGCTACATTTACACTGACAACTAATTGTTGTGTAGCGTGGTGTATGTAATACACGGTGTAGGTGTGACAGTTGTAGTGTGACTGTACCTACGTGTAAAATGACACAGTAAATAATAATATGGCGACGACGAAGGCAGAGGAGAAGAGGCGGCAGCGTGCGGCAGACGATCAGCTGGTCCGCACAGCGAAACTGCTACACCCATTGCTGAACCTGCAAAACCAATTAAGGTGGAGCATCAAAAGTGTCAATGAGACAAAATTCTTATTACGTTACAATTACTCTCTCTGCCTAGCAATCAGTACATGCTACGAAAAGTACACTCGAGGTCGCCATTAATTTTAGCATACGATTAGTGTCGGCAAGTTGAGAATCCTTGTGCAAACTCGGGTCTTCCATAGCCTCGAGTCGCCTCTGTGGAGTTCTCTCTCTAACTTCCCCCTTAACTACGGTACATAATATGTATGTACAGGCCCTGGACATGATGTGTCCTGTTGGGCCAATGGGTGAGACGTCAGGTCTGCACCCACTTCACCACTACCCTGTCTCTCAACTGACTCAGAGATTACAGGTGTGGTTACGAACGGCACAGGAAGGACATGTCCCTGATTAGTGGTGTTACTTTGACACACACTGCAGGAACGGACAAAATTATCTATGTCTCGTCCCATCCCTGGCCAGAAAAAGTCAGCTCGGATACGGCCCTGGGTCTTCCTTTTGCCCATGTGACCTCCTGAGGCTGAACAGTGACCCCATTGTAACACTGCTAGGCGGTACTTGGCGGGAACGACAAACTGCAGTTGAACCTCGCCCTCGGGTGTTCGTGACTCACGGTAGAGCCGTCCTTGTTTACGAAGGAACTTGGCTCGACCTCCCCGTGAATACTTTATCACTCGACCCTTTTGTTTGTTGTTCCGCACGGCAGCAAGTGTCGGGTCAGAATGTTGTTCTTGCACAACAAGTTGACTACACATCAGATCTTGCAGCGATTCAATGATCACTGGGGTGACACAGTCTGGAGCCTCAGCCATGGCTCGTGTTACCGCAGCAGCTGAAGTCTGAGTAGCATCATCATCGGAGCAACTCTCCTTGACTCCATTAATATTGCCTACTATAAGGTCAAATAGAGGCTCTGGCATGACAACTGCAAGTGTCGTACCAGTATAAAATGGAGATGCCACCTGGATACATGCCTCAGGGAACAATCTCACTGATCCATCAATAAGGTTTGCATGGATCTATCGACCTGTATACTGCTCAGGCCGAACTAGGCTCTGCTTGACAGAGCAACCTGAGGAACCATTATCTCTCAGGACCTTCACAGGAATGCCTCCCACAAACCCTGGCTGAACAAGGAAGGTACTGTCACCTGTGGGAAGGCCTGTGGAGGAAGCAGCTAGCCACTCATGAGGCTGCTGAATTGATGCAGCAAACATTGTGCCTTGAGGGTTATATTGGGAAGATGGAACATTGGCCATCTGTGGAGGGGGTTCACCGTCACTGTGGGACTAGTGAACTGTGGGGAAGTACCCACACTGGTAGGGACGTGACCACCATGCTGCTGCTGAGGAATGAAGGCTGCATTCGCTTCCTGCCTCTTTTGAGCTGGTGGTGAAAAGTTTGTCCCGACGGTCAGTTGCGTGGCTGATACTGCTGCTGATTAGGGTACTTGTTGTACCTCTCCCACTCAGGTTTCTGAGTGTTTTGCCCCTGGTCCTTCCACTGCGGTTTTGGACCTTGGCCATTACTCTGAGAATGGCCTTTTTGCTGGGGTTCAATCTGAGACGGTTTCCCAGATTTATCAGGTTTTCTGTTCCAGGTGTTTTGCTGCTTGCGAGTTTGATACCCGTATGCAGTAAAGAATGTGTCAGCCTTTTCTGCCATTTGGCTGGCATCTTTCACCTGGCAGATCTTAAGCTGTGCTATGAGCTCAGCAGGCCACGACCTCTCTAGCTGTGTACGCAGCGTAAGGTCAATTATCCCCTCACGCGTGGAAGGAGTTTCATCTTTCTCCATCCACTCATTTAAGTAAGCTGTGAGACGATCAAGGAACTGAACAGCTGTCTCCTTGTCTTGGAGACGAGCTCGCATGAACTGAACTTTGGCGTCGTCTACTGTGAGACCATACGCCTTAATGAGTGCAGCTTTCAGCATCTCGTATGTGGAATTGTCTCCACGAATTCTGTGGAGAATATCGAGGGCAGGGCCCTCAAATAAACTAAGAAATTGGATCCGCTTAGCTGCCTCATCCAGTTGATACATGTCTGCCATGTCCTCAAAACGAGCTATGTACGGCTCGATTCGCTCGCTTTCCTTGTTTGAAGGAAGCTTGATGCGTGGGGTCGCCAGGACATGTGCAGGGGAAACGCTCGTGGAGCTTGGACCAACTGCACCAGACGTGTCTGAAGCCAAGGAATCTCGCTTGAGCTTCATCATTTCATATTCGTGTTTTTCACGTGCTTCTCGCTCGGCACGTTCGTGTTCTCGTTCTCTGTCTCGTTGTTCACGCTCGTATTCACGCTGTTCACGCTCGTATTCGCGCTGTTCTCGCTCGTATTCGCGCTGTTCTCGCTCGCATTCGCGCTGGATCTTACGCTCTTCACGGGCATCATTCTCGCGCTGCTGCTCCTGATTATGCCGTGAGAGTATATACTCTTTAATTTCGGTTGGGTCTGTAAGACCCATATCTTTGGCTTCCTGTAAAAATATGGTGGTAGCCATGGCGCTAATTTACTAAGCAAACCGAAACTGAGTACTGACTGCTTCGCAAACGAATACTAATAAACACAAGTAAAGAGTACAGACACAAGTTAGTGGTGACCAGTCTTATCTAGTTAACTGGCAAAGATTAGAGCAAAAATGCAAATGACTAAGAACTCTCAATAGTTAACACAATGGGTACGGCGGCTACCCAGGAGCGAATAAAAACGTCTGGCGTTACCAAAAATAAAGTACTAAATAGAGTTAAGTACTCTATAGATTAATAAAGCAAAATTCACTTGCTAAATTAAGGGTAAACACCAGTAAGCTTGTGCCTATAAACTTTAATGATAAATACCTAAAAATGAACGAGTGAGTACTATCTCGTGAATAGCTTTAGAGCTAGGAGTTAATATCCTGGCAAGGTCGCCAATTGTCACGTTTTTTTTTTTAATAATATCACGGTGTTTTTAAAATAAATGCTGAATATTAGTTAATTGATATTAATATTCAATAATATTAAAGAGCAGGGACAATGATTGTCTTGCTAAATCGAGCAACGATTCTCTAAGAACGAGAATTTATGAACTTTCTCAACAGTACACAGCAGAGACTAATTACTCACAAATGCTGAATTAGTACTGTTAGCCTCTGGAGAAAGTTACTTCACCCATGACAATAACTAATACTAATAATAATATCAGGTCCTTGCTGATGCTTAACTCCTGGCACAACGGATTTTAAGTTAATACAACAAGACTGGTCTAAGTACCAATTATGAATAGTAAAACGTCTATGCAAGCTAGGAGCTATGTGGGAAATAAGCTTAATTATGGAGAAATGAAACAAGAGTTTACTTTACATTAAGCTCAAGAAAAAGAACTCTTAAATTTATTGATTACAAAAATAAATTTAACGTTACATTTCAAATCAAATCAATGAGACCACACTCACTCACTCACACAAAAGCTAAATACTTATGCCTAGGAAAAAACACCTTAACTAAACTCTTAAGACTACGAAAATACAAAAAGGAAATACTGATCGATGAATGCTGTGTATCACCCAGGGGGTGGGAGCTTGGATTAACTGTACTCTGTGGAGCTTGGGTGCTAGCTGACCTCTCCTCTCACACTTCTGGAGCACAGGACCTCTCTCCGTCACAACAAACACTCGACTGACTAAGTCGTGGGAAAAAAAGGGGGAGCACTAGGCCGCATTTTTCTAACGGTCGAGGCAAGCAGGGGCGAACAATAAAGAAACAATAGTATCGCTCAGTAGAGCACTTAGTGACGTGCATTAAATCGGTCACTCTTGAAAACAGTGACGAATGTTTTGAAAAGTATACCCCGAAATGGAGAGAGAAACGGTTAACTGAGCGCTACACAGTGAGTTTTCCACTAATAGTTCGTGGTTTCTCACAAAAGGGAAATGTCGTGAATTTGATTCGTGACATTATGCCCCTACAAAATTAAATTTTTTCCTTATGGGAAAAAATTTGTGGATATATATATATATATATATATATATATATATATATATGTACACATCCTAACTCAGTCACACAAGATTCACACTGTGGTGTGTGTGCTATCCTGCTACAGGAGAAAGTTGCAGTCGCCAGTGAGCGAAAAACCTCGTATTTACGTTAATAGAAGCAATCTTGAGGGAAAAACTCCGTGACGACGGTGAAGATCCTGTACTCAGGTCAACTGAGCGAAAATTCGCTACATTTACACTGACAACTAATTGTTGTGTAGCGTGGTGTATGTAATACACGGTGTAGGTGTGACAGTTGTAGTGTGACTGTACCTACGTGTAAAATGACACAGTAAATAATAATATGGCGACGACGAAGGCAGAGGAGAAGAGGCGGCAGCGTGCGGCAGACGATCAGCTGGTCCGCACAGCGAAACTGCTACACCCATTGCTGAACCTGCAAAACCAATTAAGGTGGAGCATCAAAAGTGTCAATGAGACAAAATTCTTATTACGTTACAATTACTCTCTCTGCCTAGCAATCAGTACATGCTACGAAAAGTACACTCGAGGTCGCCATTAATTTTAGCACACGATTAGTGTCGGCAAGTTGAGAATCCTTGTGCAAACTCGGGTCTTCCATAGCCTCGAGTCGCCTCTGTGGAGTTCTCTCTCTAACTTCCCCCTTAACTACGGTACATAATATGTATGTACAGGCCCTGGACATGATGTGTCCTGTTGGGCCAATGGGTGAGACGTCAGGTCTGCACCCACTTCACCACTACCCTGTCTCTCAACTGACTCAGAGATTACAGGTGTGGTTACGAACGGCACAGGAAGGACATGTCCCTGATTAGTGGTGTTACTTTGACACACACTGCAGGAACGGACAAAATTATCTATGTCTCGTCCCATCCCTGGCCAGAAAAAGTCAGCTCGGATACGGCCCTGGGTCTTCCTTTTGCCCATGTGACCTCCTGAGGCTGAACAGTGACCCCATTGTAACACTGCTAGGCGGTACTTGGCGGGAACGACAAACTGCAGTTGAACCTCGCCCTCGGGTGTTCGTGGACTCACGGTAGAGCCGTCCTTGTTTACGAAGGAACTTGGCTCGACCTCCCCGTGAATACTTTATCACTCGACCCTTTTGTTTGTTGTTCCGCACGGCAGCAAGTGTCGGGTCAGAATGTTGTTCTTGCACAACAAGTTGACTACACATCAGATCTTGCGGCGATTCAATGATCACTGGGGTGACACAGTCTGGAGCCTCAGCCATGGCTCGTGTTACCGCAGCAGCTGAAGTCTGAGTAGCATCATCATCGGAGCAACTCTCCTTGACTCCATTAATATTGCCTACTATAAGGTCAAATAGAGGCTCTGGCATGACAACTGCAAGTGTCGTACCAGTATAAAATGGAGATGCCACCTGGATACATGCCTCAGGGAACAATCTCACTGATCCATCAATAAGGTTTGCATGGATCTATCGACCTGTATACTGCTCAGGCCGAACTAGGCTCTGCTTGACAGAGCAACCTGAGGAACCATTATCTCTCAGGACCTTCACAGGAATGCCTCCCACAAACCCTGGCTGAACAAGGAAGGTAGTGTCACCTGTGGGAGGGCCTGTGGAGGAAGCAGCTAGCCACTCATGAGGCTGCTGAATTGATGCAGCAAACATTGTGCCTTGAGGGTTATATTGGGAAGATGGAACATTGGCCATCTGTGGAGGGGGTTCACCGTCACTGTGGGACTAGTGAACTGTGGGGAAGTACCCACACTGGTAGGGACGTGACCACCATGCTGCTGCTGAGGAATGAAGGCTGCATTCGCTTCCTGCCTCTTTTGAGCTGGTGGTGAAAAAGTTTGTCCCGACGGTCAGTTGCGTGGCTGATACTGCTGCTGATTAGGGTACTTGTTGTACCTCTCCCACTCAGGTTTCTGAGTGTTTTGCCCCTGGTCCTTCCACTGCGGTTTTGGACCTTGGCCATTACTCTGAGAATGGCCTTTTTGCTGGGGTTCAATCTGAGACGGTTTCCCAGATTTATCAGGTTTTCTGTTCCAGGTGTTTTGCTGCTTGCGAGTTTGATACCCGTATGCAGTAAAGAATGCGTCAGCCTTTTCTGCCATTTGGCTGGCATCTTTCACCTGGCAGATCTTAAGCTGTGCTATGAGCTCAGCAGGCCACGACCTCTCTAGCTGTGTACGCAGCATAAGGTCAATTATCCCCTCACGCGTGGAAGGAGTTTCATCTTTCTCCATCCACTCATTTAAGTAAGCTGTGAGACGATCAAGGAACTGAACAGCTGTCTCCTTGTCTTGGAGACGAGCTCGCATGAACTGAACTTTGGCGTCGTCTACTGTGAGACCATACGCCTTAATGAGTGCAGCTTTCAGCATCTCGTATGTGGAATTGTCTCCACGAATTCTGTGGAGAATATCGAGGGCAGGGCCCTCAAATAAACTAAGAAATTGGATCCGCTTAGCTGCCTCATCCAGTTGATACATGTCTGCCATGTCCTCAAAACGAGCTATGTACGGCTCGATTCGCTCGCTTTCCTTGTTTGAAGGAAGCTTGATGCGTGGGGTCGCCAGGACATGTGCAGGGGAAACGCTCGTGGAGCTTGGACCAACTGCACCAGACGTGTCTGAAGCCAAGGAATCTCGCTTGAGCTTCATCATTTCATATTCGTGTTTTTCACGTGCTTCTCGCTCGGCACGTTCGTGTTCTCGTTCTCTGTCTCGTTGTTCACGCTCGTATTCACGCTGTTCACGCTCGTATTTGCGCTGTTCTCGCTCGTATTCGCGCTGTTCTCACTCGCATTCGCGCTGGATCTTACGCTCTTCACGGGCATCATTCTCGCGCTGCTGCTCCTGATTATGCCGTGAGAGTATATACTCTTTAATTTCGGTTGGGTCTGTAAGACCCATATCTTTGGCTTCCTGTAAAAATATGGTGGTAGCCATGGCGCTAATTTACTAAGCAAACCGAAACTGAGTACTGACTGCTTCGCAAACGAATACTAATAAACACAAGTAAAGAGTACAGACACAAGTTAGTGGTGACCAGTCTTATCTAGTTAACTGGCAAAGATTAGAGCAAAAATGCAAATGACTAAGAACTCTCAATAGTTAACACAATGGGTACGGCGGCTACCCAGGAGCGAATAAAAACGTCTGGCGTTACCAAAAATAAAGTACTAAATAGAGTTAAGTACTCTATAGATTAATAAAGCAAAATTCACTTGCTAAATTAAGGGTAAACACCAGTAAGCTTGTGCCTATAAACTTTAATGATAAATACCTAAAAATGAACGAGTGAGTACTATCTCGTGAATAGCTTTAGAGCTAGGAGTTAATATCCTGGCAAGGTCGCCAATTGTCACGGTTTTTTTTTTTTTATAATATCACGGTGTTTTTAAAATAAATGCTGAATATTAGTTAATTGATATTAATATTCAATAATATTAAAGAGCAGGGACAATGATTGTCTTGCTAAATCGAGCAACGATTCTCTAAGAACGAGAATTTATGAACTTTCTCAACAGTACACAGCAGAGACTAATTACTCACAAATGCTGAATTAGTACTGTTAGCCTCTGGAGAAAGTTACTTCACCCATGACAATAACTAATACTAATAATAATATCAGGTCCTTGCTGATGCTTAACTCCTGGCACAACGGATTTTAAGTTAATACAACAAGACTGGTCTAAGTACCAATTATGAATAGTAAAACGTCTATGCAAGCTAGGAGCTATGTGGGAAATAAGCTTAATTATGGAGAAATGAAACAAGAGTTTACTTTACATTAAGCTCAAGAAAAGAACTCTTAAATTTATTGATTACAAAAAAAAATAAATTTAACGTTACATTTCAAATCAAATCAATGAGACCGCACTCACTCACTCACACAAAAGGTAAATACTTATGCCTAGGAAAAACACCTTAACTAAACTCTTAAGACTACGAAAATACAAAAAGGAAATACTGATCGATGAATGCTGTGTATCACCCAGGGGGTGGGAGCTTGGATTAACTGTACTCTGTGGAGCTTGGGTGCTAGCTGACCTCTCCTCTCACACTTCTGGAGCACAGGACCTCTCTCCGTCACAACAAACACTCGACTGAGTAAGTCGTGGGAAAAAAGGAGGGGAGCACTAGGCCGCATTTTTCTAACGGTCGAGGCAAGCAGGGGCGAACAATAAAGAAACAATAGTATCGCTCAGTAGAGCACTTAGTGACGTGCATTAAATCGGTCACTCTTGAAAACAGTGACGAATGTTTTGAAAAGTATACCCCGAAATGGAGAGAGAAACGGTTAACTGAGCGCTACACAGTGAGTTTTCCACTAATAGTTCGTGGTTTCTCACAAAAGGGAAATGTCGTGAATTTGATTCGTGACATTATGCCCCTACAAAATTAAATTTTTTCCTTATGGGAAAAAATTTGTGGATATATATATATATATATATATATATATATATATATATATATATATATATATGTACACATCCTAACTCAGTCACACAAGATTCACACTGTGGTGTGTGTGCTATCCTGCTACAGGAGAAAGTTGCAGTCGCCAGTGAGCGAAAAAACCTCGTATTTACGTTAATAGAAGCAATCTTGAGGGAAAAACTCCGTGACGACGGTGAAGATCCTGTACTCAGGTCAACTGAGCGAAAATTCGCTACATTTACACTGACAACTAATTGTTGTGTAGCGTGGTGTATGTAATACACGGTGTAGGTGTGACAGTTGTAGTGTGACTGTACCTACGTGTAAAATGACACAGTAAATAATAATATGGCGACGACGAAGGCAGAGGAGAAGAGGCGGCAGCGTGCGGCAGACGATCAGCTGGTCCGCACAGCGAAACTGCTACACCCATTGCTGAACCTGCAAAACCAATTAAGGTGGAGCATCAAAAGTGTCAATGAGACAAAATTCTTATTACGTTACAATTACTCTCTCTGCCTAGCAATCAGTACATGCTACGAAAAGTACACTCGAGGTCGCCATTAATTTTAGCACACGATTAGTGTCGGCAAGTTGAGAATCCTTGTGCAAACTCGGGTCTTCCATAGCCTCGAGTCGCCTCTGTGGAGTTCTCTCTCTAACTTCCCCTTAACTACGGTACATAATATGTATGTACAGGCCCTGGACATGATGTGTCCTGTTGGGCCAATGGGTGAGACGTCAGGTCTGCACCCACTTCACCACTACCCTGTCTCTCAACTGACTCCAGAGATTACAGGTGTGGTTACGAACGGCACAGGAAGGACATGTCCCTGATTAGTGGTGTTACTTTGACACACACTGCAGGAACGGACAAAATTATCTATGTCTCGTCCCATCCCTGGCCAGAAAAAGTCAGCTCGGATACGGCCCTGGGTCTTCCTTTTGCCCATGTGACCTCCTGAGGCTGAACAGTGACCCCATTGTAACACTGCTAGGCGGTACTTGGCGGGAACGACAAACTGCAGTTGAACCTCGCCCTCGGGTGTTCGTGACTCACGGTAGAGCCGTCCTTGTTTACGAAGGAACTTGGCTCGACCTCCCCGTGAATACTTTATCACTCGACCCTTTTGTTTGTTGTTCCGCACGGCAGCAAGTGTCGGGTCAGAATGTTGTTCTTGCACAACAAGTTGACTACACATCAGATCTTGCGGCGATTCAATGATCACTGGGGTGACACAGTCTGGAGCCTCAGCCATGGCTCGTGTTACCGCAGCAGCTGAAGTCTGAGTAGCATCATCATCGGAGCAACTCTCCTTGACTCCATTAATATTGCCTACTATAAGGTCAAATAGAGGCTCTGGCATGACAACTGCAAGTGTCGTACCAGTATAAAATGGAGATGCCACCTGGATACATGCCTCAGGGAACAATCTCACTGATCCATCAATAAGGTTTGCATGGATCTATCGACCTGTATACTGCTCAGGCCGAACTAGGCTCTGCTTGACAGAGCAACCTGAGGAACCATTATCTCTCAGGACCTTCACAGGAATGCCTCCCACAAACCCTGGCTGAACAAGGAAGGTAGTGTCACCTGTGGGAGGGCCTGTGGAGGAAGCAGCTAGCCACTCATGAGGCTGCTGAATTGATGCAGCAAACATTGTGCCTTGAGGGTTATATTGGGAAGATGGAACATTGGCCATCTGTGGAGGGGGGTTCACCGTCACTGTGGGACTAGTGAACTGTGGGGAAGTACCCACACTGGTAGGGACGTGACCACCATGCTGCTGCTGAGGAATGAAGGCTGCATTCGCTTCCTGCCTCTTTTGAGCTGGTGGTGAAAAAGTTTGTCCCGACGGTCAGTTGCGTGGCTGATACTGCTGCTGATTAGGGTACTTGTTGTACCTCTCCCACTCAGGTTTCTGAGTGTTTTGCCCCTGGTCCTTCCACTGCGGTTTTGGACCTTGGCCATTACTCTGAGAATGGCCTTTTTGCTGGGGTTCAATCTGAGACGGTTTCCCAGATTTATCAGGTTTTCTGTTCCAGGTGTTTTGCTGCTTGCGAGTTTGATACCCGTATGCAGTAAAGAATGCGTCAGCCTTTTCTGCCATTTGGCTGGCATCTTTCACCTGGCAGATCTTAAGCTGTGCTATGAGCTCAGCAGGCCACGACCTCTCTAGCTGTGTACGCAGCATAAGGTCAATTATCCCCTCACGCGTGGAAGGAGTTTCATCTTTCTCCATCCACTCATTTAAGTAAGCTGTGAGACGATCAAGGAACTGAACAGCTGTCTCCTTGTCTTGGAGACGAGCTCGCATGAACTGAACTTTGGCGTCGTCTACTGTGAGACCATACGCCTTAATGAGTGCAGCTTTCAGCATCTCGTATGTGGAATTGTCTCCACGAATTCTGTGGAGAATATCGAGGGCAGGGCCCTCAAATAAACTAAGAAATTGGATCCGCTTAGCTGCCTCATCCAGTTGATACATGTCTGCCATGTCCTCAAAACGAGCTATGTACGGCTCGATTCGCTCGCTTTCCTTGTTTGAAGGAAGCTTGATGCGTGGGGTCGCCAGGACATGTGCAGGGGAAACGCTCGTGGAGCTTGGACCAACTGCACCAGACGTGTCTGAAGCCAAGGAATCTCGCTTGAGCTTCATCATTTCATATTCGTGTTTTTCACGTGCTTCTCGCTCGGCACGTTCGTGTTCTCGTTCTCTGTCTCGTTGTTCACGCTCGTATTCACGCTGTTCACGCTCGTATTTGCGCTGTTCTCGCTCGTATTCGCGCTGTTCTCGCTCGCATTCGCGCTGGATCTTACGCTCTTCACGGGCATCATTCTCGCGCTGCTGCTCCTGATTATGCCGTGAGAGTATATACTCTTTAATTTCGGTTGGGTCTGTAAGACCCATATCTTTGGCTTCCTGTAAAAATATGGTGGTAGCCATGGCGCTAATTTACTAAGCAAACCGAAACTGAGTACTGACTGCTTCGCAAACGAATACTAATAAACACAAGTAAAGAGTACAGACACAAGTTAGTGGTGACCAGTCTTATCTAGTTAACTGGCAAAGATTAGAGCAAAAATGCAAATGACTAAGAACTCTCAATAGTTAACACAATGGGTACGGCGGCTACCCAGGAGCGAATAAAAACGTCTGGCGTTACCAAAAATAAAGTACTAAATAGAGTTAAGTACTCTATAGATTAATAAAGCAAAATTCACTTGCTAAATTAAGGGTAAACACCAGTAAGCTTGTGCCTATAAACTTTAATGATAAATACCTAAAAATGAACGAGTGAGTACTATCTCGTGAATAGCTTTAGAGCTAGGAGTTAATATCCTGGCAAGGTCGCCAATTGTCACGGTTTTCTTTTTTATAATATCACGGTGTTTTTAAAATAAATGCTGAATATTAGTTAATTGATATTAATATTCAATAATATTAAAGAGCAGGGACAATGATTGTCTTGCTAAATCGAGCAACGATTCTCTAAGAACGAGAATTTATGAACTTTCTCAACAGTACACAGCAGAGACTAATTACTCACAAATGCTGAATTAGTACTGTTAGCCTCTGGAGAAAGTTACTTCACCCATGACAATAACTAATACTAATAATAATATCAGGTCCTTGCTGATGCTTAACTCCTGGCACAACGGATTTTAAGTTAATACAACAAGACTGGTCTAAGTACCAATTATGAATAGTAAAACGTCTATGCAAGCTAGGAGCTATGTGGGAAATAAGCTTAATTATGGAGAAATGAAACAAGAGTTTACTTTACATTAAGCTCAAGAAAAAGAACTCTTAAATTTATTGATTACAAAAATAAATTTAACGTTACATTTCAAATCAAATCAATGAGACCACACTCACTCACTCACACAAAAGCTAAATACTTATGCCTAGGAAAAAACACCTTAACTAAACTCTTAAGACTACGAAAATACAAAAAGGAAATACTGATCGATGAATGCTGTGTATCACCCAGGGGGTGGGAGCTTGGATTAACTGTACTCTGTGGAGCTTGGGTGCTAGCTGACCTCTCCTCTCACACTTCTGGAGCACAGGACCTCTCTCCGTCACAACAAACACTCGACTGAGTAAGTCGTGGGAAAAAAGGAGGGGAGCACTAGGCCGCATTTTTCTAACGGTCGAGGCAAGCAGGGGCGAACAATAAAGAAACAATAGTATCGCTCAGTAGAGCACTTAGTGACGTGCATTAAATCGGTCACTCTTGAAAACAGTGACGAATGTTTTGAAAAGTATACCCCGAAATGGAGAGAGAAACGGTTAACTGAGCGCTACACAGTGAGTTTTCCACTAATAGTTCGTGGTTTCTCACAAAAGGGAAATGTCGTGAATTTGATTCGTGACATTATGCCCCTACAAAATTAAATTTTTTCCTTATGGGAAAAAATTTGTGGATATATATATATATATATATATATATATATATATATATGTACACATCCTAACTCAGTCACACAAGATTCACACTGTGGTGTGTGTGCTATCCTGCTACAGGAGAAAGTTGCAGTCGCCAGTGAGCGAAAAAACCTCGTATTTACGTTAATAGAAGCAATCTTGAGGGAAAAACTCCGTGACGACGGTGAAGATCCTGTACTCAGGTCAACTGAGCGAAAATTCGCTACATTTACACTGACAACTAATTGTTGTGTAGCGTGGTGTATGTAATACACGGTGTAGGTGTGACAGTTGTAGTGTGACTGTACCTACGTGTAAAATGACACAGTAAATAATAATATGGCGACGACGAAGGCAGAGGAGAAGAGGCGGCAGCGTGCGGCAGACGATCAGCTGGTCCGCACAGCGAAACTGCTACACCCATTGCTGAACCTGCAAAACCAATTAAGGTGGAGCATCAAAAGTGTCAATGAGACAAAATTCTTATTACGTTACAATTACTCTCTCTGCCTAGCAATCAGTACATGCTACGAAAAGTACACTCGAGGTCGCCATTAATTTTAGCACACGATTAGTGTCGGCAAGTTGAGAATCCTTGTGCAAACTCGGGTCTTCCATAGCCTCGAGTCGCCTCTGTGGAGTTCTCTCTCTAACTTCCCCCTTAACTACGGTACATAATATGTATGTACAGGCCCTGGACATGATGTGTCCTGTTGGGCCAATGGGTGAGACGTCAGGTCTGCACCCACTTCACCACTACCCTGTCTCTCAACTGACTCAGAGATTACAGGTGTGGTTACGAACGGCACAGGAAGGACATGTCCCTGATTAGTGGTGTTACTTTGACACACACTGCAGGAACGGACAAAATTATCTATGTCTCGTCCCATCCCTGGCCAGAAAAAGTCAGCTCGGATACGGCCCTGGGTCTTCCTTTTGCCCATGTGACCTCCTGAGGCTGAACAGTGACCCCATTGTAACACTGCTAGGCGGTACTTGGCGGGAACGACAAACTGCAGTTGAACCTCGCCCTCGGGTGTTCGTGACTCACGGTAGAGCCGTCCTTGTTTACGAAGGAACTTGGCTCGACCTCCCCGTGAATACTTTATCACTCGACCCTTTTGTTTGTTGTTCCGCACGGCAGCAAGTGTCGGGTCAGAATGTTGTTCTTGCACAACAAGTTGACTACACATCAGATCTTGCGGCGATTCAATGATCACTGGGGTGACACAGTCTGGAGCCTCAGCCATGGCTCGTGTTACCGCAGCAGCTGAAGTCTGAGTAGCATCATCATCGGAGCAACTCTCCTTGACTCCATTAATATTGCCTACTATAAGGTCAAATAGAGGCTCTGGCATGACAACTGCAAGTGTCGTACCAGTATAAAATGGAGATGCCACCTGGATACATGCCTCAGGGAACAATCTCACTGATCCATCAATAAGGTTTGCATGGATCTATCGACCTGTATACTGCTCAGGCCGAACTAGGCTCTGCTTGACAGAGCAACCTGAGGAACCATTATCTCTCAGGACCTTCACAGGAATGCCTCCCACAAACCCTGGCTGAACAAGGAAGGTACTGTCACCTGTGGGAGGGCCTGTGGAGGAAGCAGCTAGCCACTCATGAGGCTGCTGAATTGATGCAGCAAACATTGTGCCTTGAGGGTTATATTGGGAAGATGGAACATTGGCCATCTGTGGAGGGGGGTTCACCGTCACTGTGGGACTAGTGAACTGTGGGGAAGTACCCACACTGGTAGGGACGTGACCACCATGCTGCTGCTGAGGAATGAAGGCTGCATTCGCTTCCTGCCTCTTTTGAGCTGGTGGTGAAAAAGTTTGTCCCGACGGTCAGTTGCGTGGCTGATACTGCTGCTGATTAGGGTACTTGTTGTACCTCTCCCACTCAGGTTTCTGAGTGTTTTGCCCCTGGTCCTTCCACTGCGGTTTTGGACCTTGGCCATTACTCTGAGAATGGCCTTTTTGCTGGGGTTCAATCTGAGACGGTTTCCCAGATTTATCAGGTTTTCTGTTCCAGGTGTTTTGCTGCTTGCGAGTTTGATACCCGTATGCAGTAAAGAATGCGTCAGCCTTTTCTGCCATTTGGCTGGCATCTTTCACCTGGCAGATCTTAAGCTGTGCTATGAGCTCAGCAGGCCACGACCTCTCTAGCTGTGTACGCAGCATAAGGTCAATTATCCCCTCACGCGTGGAAGGAGTTTCATCTTTCTCCATCCACTCATTTAAGTAAGCTGTGAGACGATCAAGGAACTGAACAGCTGTCTCCTTGTCTTGGAGACGAGCTCGCATGAACTGAACTTTGGCGTCGTCTACTGTGAGACCATACGCCTTAATGAGTGCAGCTTTCAGCATCTCGTATGTGGAATTGTCTCCACGAATTCTGTGGAGAATATCGAGGGCAGGGCCCTCAAATAAACTAAGAAATTGGATCCGCTTAGCTGCCTCATCCAGTTGATACATGTCTGCCATGTCCTCAAAACGAGCTATGTACGGCTCGATTCGCTCGCTTTCCTTGTTTGAAGGAAGCTTGATGCGTGGGGTCGCCAGGACATGTGCAGGGGAAACGCTCGTGGAGCTTGGACCAACTGCACCAGACGTGTCTGAAGCCAAGGAATCTCGCTTGAGCTTCATCATTTCATATTCGTGTTTTTCACGTGCTTCTCGCTCGGCACGTTCGTGTTCTCGTTCTCTGTCTCGTTGTTCACGCTCGTATTCACGCTGTTCACGCTCGTATTCGCGCTGTTCTCGCTCGTATTCGCGCTGTTCTCGCTCGCATTCGCGCTGGATCTTACGCTCTTCACGGGCATCATTCTCGCGCTGCTGCTCCTGATTATGCCGTGAGAGTATATACTCTTTAATTTCGGTTGGGTCTGTAAGACCCATATCTTTGGCTTCCTGTAAAAATATGGTGGTAGCCATGGCGCTAATTTACTAAGCAAACCGAAACTGAGTACTGACTGCTTCGCAAACGAATACTAATAAACACAAGTAAAGAGTACAGACACAAGTTAGTGGTGACCAGTCTTATCTAGTTAACTGGCAAAGATTAGAGCAAAAATGCAAATGACTAAGAACTCTCAATAATTAACACAATGGGTACGGCGGCTACCCAGGAGCGAATAAAAACGTCTGGCGTTACCAAAAATAAAGTAATAAATAGAGTTAAGTACTCTATAGATTAATAAAGCAAAATTCACTTGCTAAATTAAGGGTAAACACCAGTAAGCTTGTGCCTATAAACTTTAATGATAAATACCTAAAAATGAACGAGTGAGTACTATCTCGTGAATAGCTTTAGAGCTAGGAGTTAATATCCTGGCAAGGTCGCCAATTGTCACGGTTTTTTTTTTTATAATATCACGGTGTTTTTAAAATAAATGCTGAATATTAGTTAATTGATATTAATATTCAATAATATTAAAGAGCAGGGACAATGATTGTCTTGCTAAATCGAGCAACGATTCTCTAAGAACGAGAATTTATGAACTTTCTCAACAGTACACAGCAGACTAATTACTCACAAATGCTGAATTAGTACTGTTAGCCTCTGGAGAAAGTTACTTCACCCCTGACAATAAATAACTAATACTAATAATAATAATATCAGGTCCTTGCTGATGCTTAACTCCTGGCACAACGGATTTTAAGTTAATACAACAAGACTGGTCTAAGTACCAATTATGAATAGTAAAACGTCTATGCAAGCTAGGAGCTATGTGGGAAATAAGCTTAATTATGGAGAAATGAAACAAGAGTTTACTTTACATTAAGCTCAAGAAAAAGAACTCTTAAATTTATTGATTACAAAAATAAATTTAACGTTACATTTCAAATCAAATCAATGAGACCGCACTCACTCACTCACACAAAAGCTAAATACTTACGCCTAGGAAAAAACACCTTAACTAAACTCTTAAGACTACGAAAATACAAAAAGGAAATACTGATCGATGAATGCTGTGTATCACCCAGGGGGTGGGAGCTTGGATTAACTGTACTCTGTGGAGCTTGGGTGCTAGCTGACCTCTCCTCTCACACTTCTGGAGCACAGGACCTCTCTCCGTCACAACAAACACTCGACTGACTAAGTCGTGGGAAAAAAAGGGGGAGCACTAGGCCGCATTTTTCTAACGGTCGAGGCAAGCAGGGGCGAACAATAAAGAAACAATAGTATCGCTCAGTAGAGCACTTAGTGACGTGCATTAAATCGGTCACTCTTGAAAACAGTGACGAATGTTTTGAAAAGTATACCCCGAAATGGAGAGAGAAACGGTTAACTGAGCGCTACACAGTGAGTTTTCCACTAATAGTTCGTGGTTTCTCACAAAAGGGAAATGTCGTGAATTTGATTCGTGACAAGGTGGAGCCTGCAATGGTGCCCTTGACAACTGGGTGGACTGATGCAAATGTGGCGTTCCCGAGTCCCTGGACAATGAGGCGGTATCAGCTGCAAAGAAACATCGTTTCACTGCACGGGACGGCGCTTGCTTGCCGTTGATGGGTCAGCCCTACTACGCAAACCGGGGTTGATCAACAACAACAACAACAACATCAACAACTTTTTCTCAATAATAACCTTACAGTCATACTCTTTACCCCTCTTCTCCACTGCTTAGCTGCCAATCTTTCCTCCTCTAACCTCTCACTCCTACCCTCTTCCTTCTCATCTACATTCTAACTCAATACCCCTACTTATTCCTCCTTTTCACACTCTAACCTCTCACCCATCACCTCCTCCCCCTCCTCCTCCTCCTCCTCCTTCTCCTCCTCTACCTCTTGGCCATCTGTGAACACTGCAATACGTCTTGATAAATCACAATTTGTTGGCCGTAGTGTCAGCCTACACAGGGAGAGGATGGGACCCTCACTCTTACACGCCCCTCTCTCCGTTTAATTTTCTCACTTGATGGACTCTAATAAAGTGCTTTGGGTCAATTAAGCCTTAGATGCCGGTGCAGCAAAATCCACAGTTGTTGAAGCGGGGCCTGCAATTAATTTAGGTTGCAATGACAATGGCATAAACCAGCGGACATCAAAATCATTTGTTGGGAACTACAGACTGGAGATAATATAAGTTTGTGTCAGTGGAAGAATTTTTTTTTTTTTCAATGATAACATATCTTTTTCAGCGTTGCATCTATTTTATGAAGCCTACTAAATGCTCGTGAAAATGTTCGTATATAACTCAGTCATTTCAAGGAAATGAGAGGGTAGTAGTCATATGTTGTAAAATGGGAAAAGTATCCAGATATTATCATATCTTCTCATATTTTACTAACACTGTACAGAATCTACGTGGCTTTGCTGGAAATGCTCTTAAAGGATACGAAGAAGTAAGGGTGTCAGTTTCACTTGTAGGAACCATACGAGTATACCACTCAACTTTGTATTTGATATGCCTATTTCACAGTTTTTGCAGAGTAGTTCAGCGATTTGTAAATAAAAACGTGAGGTTTGAAATTAATGCAGATGAGAGTGAAGCGATGGCTCCTGGGAGGAATGTATTTCGTACTGTAATGTACTGGTAAACGGAAAGAAACTTCAAAATGTCTCAAGAGATCGCATCCCATGGAGCAGAGAAGAGAGGTAAATGTGACAGGGAAGCAATATGAAGGCCTTGACAAGGAACAGTGGACTGGGTTTGGTGACTGTAAGAGGACTGCATGAAGATGTGTTTATGCCAGTGTTAACGCATGGTTATGGGACTTAGATATTGAGTGAGTATCAGCAGTCAGGTCCGAGAGCATTAACGATGGGAGTGCTAAATATGTATGTGTAGGAAATATAAGAAAGGTTTAGAATGACAGTAAACACAGAGATTACCCAGTTATGTGGAGTAAGGTAGTCGTCTGATCAAGCAAAGAGTCAGCTTTGATGGTCTGATCATATAAAGAAAAAGTGATACGAATAGAGTGGTAATAAAATTGGATATTGGTGACTTTAAGGGTAAAAGGTGGTGAGAAGGAGTAAAAAGATGGATGGACATGATAAGTGAATATGTGAATTAGAAAGGAATAGAAGATGGTGAAGCAAATAAATAAACAAACAAACAAATAAGTAAGTAAATTAATAACTAAAACTGACGAAGTATAATAGAGATGGGTGAAATATATACTGATGGTCACGTGACAACGGTTCCACCCCTTCTAAAACTTGACAATCGACGGAACTTTCTGTCTTACAGAATTTATGGAACTCAGTGTTGTGTGGATTGTTTGACCTGCAAAGTGGAATGGCTAAGTGGCACTGGAATATTTATGTGGCTCCTAATTTTTGGTTCTGTTTTCATTTAGCTAGTTATTTCTGGATCCTTTTATCCCATATATAACTGGGAAATAGTCTGATGTTAATGATGATGATGATGATGATGATGGTGATGATGATGATGATGGTGATGGAAATATTTTAATGATGATGATGATGATGATGATGATGATGGTAACTGGTACTGTACAAAGCAAACCACGTTTTAATCAAAGTTCGCTTACAGCTATAACTTAGGAGGTCAGACCCACTTGAGCGACGTTTTAAAGTAGTAGCCATTTGTAATTGTTAGTCACTTAATGAGCAAATTATACAGGACACACTGCTAATTTTATCGAATGTTACGAATGCCGTGTAAACCTTACCCAGATTCTGTCATAATGTACTTTTTAAGTCTAGGTGAAACTCCTCGGAAAATCTTTCAGTCCAATGACACTTTTTTTTTTTTTTATTCTTGCTACTTTCAGATGCATAGGTTCATCTTAGGACATACTATTTTAACCAGCCACCCATCTACGCAACCCTGCCTACACATTTCACCCACCCTGCCCAACCCACCAATTCGTCCACCCATCCGACCTGTTGTAGCTTATAATAGTAATGAAAGTAATGAGATCTACGGAGTTTGGCCTCCATGTTTCTACTATGTTGACTTGATTCTTTCAGATCAGTTCAACTGCTGGTCGTCAGGGGCTCCACTTTTGCAAATTTAATGCATCTGTTAGAGCTGTTTGGAGAGTTCGATATGAATCCCCCTCGATTTCCATAGAGGAGACAGACAAACATACAGGCAAACATTATCTTTTATATATATATATATATATATATATATATATATATATATATATATATATATATATATATATGTATATACGCTCATGGCTGTAGCTGTGCTCAGGTACGTCGATTCCATTATTTCATTACTCGAATAAAATGCCTTTTATTTATTTAGTGAGAGAGAGAGAGAGAGAGAGAGAGAGAGAGAGAGAGAGAGAGAGAGAGACAGACAGACAGACAGACAGAGACAGAGAGAGAGGAGGGGGGAGGGAGAAAAGATTTGGAGGACAGGAGAGAGACGGGAGGATATGAAAGTGTCAGGGAAGCCATGAGGGAGAGTAGGAAGAGGAGAGAACATGCCAAGAACAGAGTGGGCGACAACGTGTTAGACAGATAGAAAAATAGATAGATAGATAGATAGATGTATGGATAGGTAACCAGACAGGTAGGCAGGTAGGTAGGTTTGTGAATAGATATACAGAGAGACAGGTAAGTAGGTAGGTAAATAGGTACGTAGATTGTGAATAGATGGATAAGTAGATAGACAGATAGATACGTTTAGGCAGAGAGAGACGTGAGATATATAAATAAACACATACACACAAGCAAACACACACACACATACAGAGAGAGAGAGAGAGAGAGAGAGAGAGAGAGAGAGAGAGAGAGAGACTAGAATTAGCAGAAAAGTAATATAAGTATGTCAGACACACTAAACGGATACTGACAAGATCTACAGGACGAGAAACAAGAAATAAAGAGACAGAAAAGATGAATGTTGTATCAGAATGGAGGAGGAGGAAGACAAGGAGGAGGAAGACAATGACGAGGAGGAGGAGGAGGAGGAAGAGGAGAAGGAGGAAGAGGAGGAGGAGGAGGAGGAGGAGGAGGAGGAGGAGGAGCTGGAGGAGGAAAAGTAAGTGAAAGAGGAAGACAAGACATTGATGTAGTGACAAAGGGGGAAAAGAAATGGGAAGGAGGGGAGAGAGGAAGACGAGAAAAAGACGAAAGCAAAAGGGAGGCGGCGGTAGAGCAGGAAAAGTAGGAGACAGCGAAAGAAAGGCAGAGCAAGAAAATCGAGGGAAGTCACAAAGAAGAGGAAGTATAAAAGTGGGGAAAAGGGGAAAGAGGGAGAAAACAGAGAAGGTGGAAGGAGGAAGAAGAGGAATAGTTGGAATGAAAGAGGAGGAGGAGGAAGTGAAAGGGTGAGGCAGAAATAGTGACAGAGGGAAGCAGGAATAGGCAGAGAAAGATGAGGGACGAAGAAACAGAAACGGCTCCACAGAGGCAGATGGTGAAGAGCAAAGAAGATTCCGATGCAGTAACAGAAAGGAGGAGGAGGAGAAGGAGGAGGAGCAAGAAGGAGGAAGAAGAGGAGGAGGAAGAAGGAAGGACAAGAGTAGGAGAGAGAAGGAAGGACAGGAGTAGGAGAAAGAGGGAATAAGTGACGGAAACAGTGACGGAGAGCAAGAGTAGGAAGGGAAAGAGAAAAAATGCAAACATCAAGACAACAAGAGATCAAGGTCAGTTAGGAAGGAAAGAAGGAAAAAAGAAAGAGATGGAACGGAAAAAAGGTGAAAAGAAGAGAGAAGTAGCGATAAAAGACTAAAGAGGACAAATAGAAACGAGAGCGTGAGCGTAATAGCCTATATCGAAGTGACGGGAACGAATGGGACAGAAATAAAGGAAACAGGAAAGAAATCAAAAGTAATTAGACAAAATTAGTTATCTGGACAGGAAGGAGGAGACAGGAAGAAACAGAAAAAAAAAGTGGTAGAAATCAAGAAAACGGGAAAAAAAGACGCAAAGAGCATAAGGGAAAAACAAAAATAGAAACAGAGATATGAAGGGATTAGTCGGAATAAAAAGGAAGATGCGGGAGCTGATAGAAACTAACGAGAGAAAAAGATATATGAGATGAGGACAGAAAGATAATTATGACAGTGATTGGAGGGAAAGGGACAGGTACGGAAAACAGAATAGAGAGACTTACAAGAAAGGAAGAGTAACAGAGAGAGAAGGAACAAGAGATTGGGAATGGAAGCGAGGAAGAGTTCCTGGAAATTGACTCGTACAATAGGGCATGGGTGAAAAGACAGACCAACAGAATAATTTGGAAGTGATGGGGGCAATAAGAGAGAGAAAAAAATAAAGCAGACAGGAAAT